>NC_085089.1:8773813-8898813 GCF_963422355.1 Corticium candelabrum
CGTTTAATTAATTAAATGCCACAGTTGGAACCCAAGCTAAAGACGTTTAATCGAAGAAATATGATAAGTGTAGCTCGGTTGTGTTTGATTGTTAACCAAATTTGGAAAGAATGATGAGTGTTGCTGCAAACGATCTTTTTGTACTACGTTTACTTCACATTTGCTTAACTTGTCTGACTTGTTGAAGGTTATCACGTGCTCTTCATGAGACTAAACAGTCGGCTAGATCTGTCTGTGTATTTGTTACACTTTCATGTTAAAGCTGAATTGAATACTAAGCTTGCTGATGTTTGGCAATACAAGGCTGTGCTAAATACGTACTAATCTTGCTTATGCAGTAACATTGGGGCAAGTATTTCAACAGAGAAGCGACAGGGTCTGAAACCTACAGCGTAAGTTGATTAATACTGATATGTACGTTGCATGAAGTGATATTTGAAGAGCGAATTACGATGTGGGGGTGGGTTTTGTGTGGAGCTTTGATGTGCTGTGTGTGTGTGTGTGTTTGTTTGTCTGTCTGTGTGTTTGTCTGTCTGTTTGTCTGTCTGTCTGTCGGTCACCTTTTGTCTAATGCTTGTGTTGTAATATTTAGGAGCCACGACAAGATGCCAAGAGAGAAAAGAGAGAAAACACCAGGACTGAAGAAGAGGGTAGGTAACACGTTGTGTGATGTGTTGGAGGATAACTTGATCTGTATGTTAAATTCTCACTGTAGCTTTGATGTGTTGTTGCCATGTGTAAATTGTTTTGCACCTTTCAATGATACATGCTCTAAATGTGTGTATGTGTGTGTGTGTGTGTGTGTGTGTGTGTGTGTGTGTGTGTGTGTGTGTGTGTGTGTGTGTGTGTGTGTGTGTGCCATGCACGCGCACGCTTGCGCTTGTATCTAGGCGTACTGAACAGTTATTGTAGGATTTTGAATTGTAGGATTTTTTGGTGCAATCTTGCATAGTTAATGTGACAAAAAGACAGACAGACAGACAAGCGGACTGACAGACTGGCCATGTATATTGTTCATTGTCTTGACACTTTTGACTTTGCCTGTAAATGTTGTATTGCACTGAATGATCATACAGTAATTTTTTATGATTTAAGCATACTGAAGATGGTTGCATGTGTCTGGTTAGTATGTTTACTATCTTGTTGATCTCTTTTGCTACTATGCCATACGTACCATAGTTGCTAGTATTTTATTGTGTATTGAGAGTGAACTCAGTGTTGTTTAGGAATCAAAACGAGATGAGAGAGGAAAGAAAGACGACAAAGATGGAAAGTTAAAGAAAGGTTTATACATGTTGATTGATTATATTTGAACAAAGTTTGATGATGTTTGTTGTCATTAGCATTGGGGAGTGCAGAATTAAAAAAAGGGAAAGGTGGAAAAGTAGCAAAGAAAGGCACAGATGTGTCATCAGAGGAAGTGAAAGTGTGTCGATCAATGAGTATGATGGTTGGATGTCCTCTCTATAGTTGTGTTAGATGGACGTGTTGGAGCATGTCTACCCTATCACAGAGAATGTGGAAGAGATCGGAGGAAAGAAATATATCTTAGGAAATAGAGCACTCACAAATATCAATCTTTCATGTTAGCAATTGTCATCAATAAATTAAATAAACAGTTTACGCGCAACATTTGCTTGGACATGCTGACGGGTAATAGAAGGAATTAGGATATGTCCTGTTGCTCTGTTTGTATCTAGGATACAAACGTTGACATCAGACTGTTATGCATGAGCTTAAGCAGTAGGACATCTTGAAGAGCGCGGAAAGTTAAAGAATGAAATTGTGTAACAACAAATTTAATGTTTTAGTGACGTTTGACGACTGAACACGGGCAGGACATTTAGTGGGAGAGGCATTCTAGTGTCAATATTCATGGTAACTAAGGCAACTGTTGAAAGTTTTATGCATTTCTTTGATTGGACTAACCAACTGTTTACTGACATTAACTTACGTCAGACAGACAGACAAATTAACTGTGTAAAACGCTTGATATGTAACGTATTACTTGACTAACTGTTTAGCATGATTGTGTGGTATTGAGTATTGTGTGTACTTGTAGATAATGCTATTAGCGAAGAAGGTATTTCTGCTCTGTTGAAAGCTGTTCAGTTTCAGTCTACATTGTCTTTGCTGCCCGGCGCTGGTCTAATGAGGCTTTCAGTTCAGGTTTGTTACTATACTTGTTATCTTAGTTTATCAGTGAATCAATATAACGATGATTCAAATAGCACAATAATGTTTCACCTCACCATGAAGACGCGATGACATTGCAGGAGTTAATGCTCACAAAGGATCCATTTTACAAGCCTCCTGACTCGGAATCAGTCTCAACTACCCAGGTTGTCTTGACTGTTCCAGGCTGCGCTGCAATGCAATTTGTTGACCACCAACTCCGCTTTTGTGCATTTATTCTTTTCTTTGAAAGCTAGAGAGTAATTGTCATTCACTATAAAATTTTGTTGAGCATGTTCTACGCGCTCATGCACTGATATGCACTAGACTCACTTGCGCATGTAAATAGATTTATGTGCATTTAACGTTATTTGGTGTTTCTGCAGGATGATCACTTATAACGTATCTCAACTACTGCAATTTGAAGTGTTAATAGAAATTCACTGCATATATATATACTTTGCAGACTGCATGTGTACATCTAGAGGCATATTATTGAGCGTAATAATAGTGGGAATTGACACTATAGCTATGGCTATAGACCATTCTGAACGCCGTGCCATAATTGTTGAGTTTAGTTAGTGACTCTGCATGTACATTTGGATTTCGAATGAAAGACTACTATCAGATTCTAACCATGTGATTTTTGCACACGCGTTGGTAAAGCCCTATAGCTATTTATCTATCTAGGCACCCTATATTTCTGCGCCTCCCTGATTAGCTAAAAGACTCGAGGCTGCACTGGTCACAGGAGAGAGCGTTAGAAATAATCACTGCCCTCGAGTAAACGCAGCACTATTTACTAAAGCTAGAATTTGTATGTCCAATTTTGAAGTTTGGATCATTTCACATTCCTTTTGTGCAACTGCATGCATTCTTGACATACGTATATGAGCGCTTACACTTCCAGTCCTAGGCGTGTAATCACTACTAGTAGATAACACGCCGATCCCACAACTGAAAAAAGCACTGATAAACTATTTCAGCAAAGAGTAGTAGTAAAGCTACAACTAAATTATTTATGCAATATAGTCTAAATCTAATATCTGTCAACTCAGCCATGATCTAAACATCGAACTATTAATTAAACGACAGACGTTTTCAAGAATACGTTTACACACACACACACACACACACACACACACACACACACACACACACACACACACACACACACACACACACACACACACACCTGAACCTGAAATTCCGCCATACCCACTATGGGCTTCGGTATCGCAGAAGTTTTCACCAAGAAGAGCGGTCATTGAAACGCGCTCTATTCACGAGTAGTAGCAAATACATAGTCAGATGACCAGCTTGCTGGACTAGCGCATCCTAGCCTCACACCATCCTCAGCTTGCCAAGGCTGAAGTTAGAATTTATTTCCTCTCCCTGGCCAGGGAACTACTGGAAATACAAGAAATACAAGGTCCTATGGGGTACCCTTTTGGAGGGTTCAGTGAGAGGACTTTCACCCCCCCACGCCCACACACACACGCCCACACGCTCACACACACACACGCCCACAGCCCCCCCACACACACACACACGCCCCCACGCACGTACACACACGTACACACACGTACACACACATACACACGTACGTACACACACATACACACACGTATACACACGTACACACACGTACGTACACACA
The DNA here is from genome assembly GCF_963422355.1 of Corticium candelabrum. NCBI lineage: Eukaryota > Metazoa > Porifera > Homoscleromorpha > Homosclerophorida > Plakinidae > Corticium > Corticium candelabrum. The sequence continues at coordinate 8,777,649 of NC_085089.1, forward strand.
CGTACACACACGTACACACACGTACACACACTTACACGTACGCACGCACGCACGCACGCACGCACACACACACACACACACACACACACACACAGTATAGTATAGTCTCTAGCTATAGGATTTATATCGATTCAACCAATACATGCTATTAAGTTTCTGAACAAATGGCTACTTCGTTAGTTAATTAAAATAACGTCTCGTTTCCGCTTATTAATTAATTAACTATATAAGACCAGCACATGTAACGTGCGTTAGCAACTGATGAATGAACGTTGCTCTACGTATTGCTCCACTTAACATAGTTTATGTATCTATTATCAATTGAAAAAGAAGGATGGCGTCAGGCCTAAGGAAACGCACTAAGAAGGCCGACGATAACTCGGTGGTTGCAACAGCTGCCGACGTAAGCAAGATGAAAGTAGCTGAATTGAAGGCAGAGCTTGGGAAACGAGGTCTCGACAAGAGCGGAAAGAAGGCTGATCTAGTAGAAAAGTTGAAAGACGCGATGGGAGATGCAACAGATTCTTCTGAAAAACCTCTAGCTAAACAAAACAAATCAAAGGAGAAAGACAAGCAAGCGGTGAGGCAGCAGTTCAGGTGACTTCATCGATGTTATGACGTTTAATTCACTTGTAAAAATTAATATTGGGAGCACAGGATTTTCTCTATGGACAGTTTTAGTTAATATCAATAACAATAAATGTTTATATCTATTAGCTCAAAACAGGAACAGGTTGAAGGTTTTTATTGATGTCAACATCAATAATAATGATTATACTATAGTATCCTCTAACGTTTAGCTATAAACAACTCATTCTTTGGCTGAGTAAGTTACCATTATTTAGCTAATTAATTAAGTCGTTTCATGCATATGACAAACTTTGACTGCCTGCCACTTTCAGTAATTCCTCTAACTTGAATGAATTTTTAATGCATTTTGTGAGGTTGTGTGTAGCTGATTATAGTGGCCATTATTCAAGAGCAGTAAATAACATTAGGAAGTTAATTACAAAAAATTGAAACTTTTGTTACACGGAAATGCTATAATAATTTACAGAATGAAAAATAATGAAATTATTTGGTTTTAATAGTTTCTTATTTGTTTTTGTATTTTGTTGTTGTTTTGCTACATTTAATATTAATTAAAATCTAATGCAGATCTAAGGTATCTAAAATGATAGCACAGCTTTTAAACAAACCAAGAAGAAGAGGCCTGCAAGATTGACTCACATTGCCAATTTGCTACCAACCCACTAGCTGCTGTGGTTGATGACTATGACTGTATGTTGAACCAGACTAACATCGGCAACAACGACAACAAATATTATGTTATTCAACTGATTAGCTATTCTGGGTCATATTATGTTTGGAACAGATGGGGTTGCGTTGGAGAGTCTTGACAGAATACAATAAAAGGGGCATTTAAAGATTTAGACAAAACAGTAAAAGAATTTGAGAAAAAAATTCAAAGACAAGACAAAGAATGATTGGTCAGCAAGACAGACATTCACTCTTGTACCTGGCAAATACATGCTTATTGAAAATGGATAATGAAACTGAACATGACAGAGTATTAATAGTTATCACGTTTTGCGCATTTTTTGCATAGTTGTTGATTCGGGGTTTGTCAAATTATTGGTGAAATCAATATCTCTATCTTGACTGTGTGTAGTGGAATTATCAGTTTATGATTTGTACTTGCTTTTCTGTTTTGGTTTGCTTGTATGCCAGTGTGCAGGTGCGTGCAAGTGCGCGCATGTTTGTGTGTGTGTGTGTGTGTGTGTGTGTGTGTGTGTGTGTGTGTGTGTGTGTGTGTGCGCACGAGTGCATGCGTGCATGTGTGTGTGTGTGTGTGTGTGTGTGTGTGCACACGAGTGCATGCGTGCATGTGTGTGTGTGTGTGTGTGTGTGTGTGTGTGTGTGTGTGTGTGTGTGTGTGCACACGAGTGCATGCGTGCATGTGTGTGTGTGCGTGCGTGTGGTGCATGTGTGCGTGTGTGTGTGTATGTGTGTGTGTCCATGCACCTTTTGGCCATTCCACTTTCCAATTATTACAGCATTGCTTTGTGCTCACACATTATTGGAAAATTGAACATGGGACATTGCGGATTCTTTCTTGAAACATTGAAATATGGATAAATGGAAACATGCACCTATGACTAAGTGGAAACAAGATATAACTGGCTGACCACATGGCCATATTTCAAAGATATATGACTAAGTGCAACATGTTTAATGTTGCAATAATGCGAGAGCACCAAGTGATGCGATAATAATTGAAGGTGAATGGTTGAAATTGCACGAATTCTACTTTCTATTTTTAAAATTGGATCTTATTCCTTATTTTTAAAGTTTGATTCATTTATATCTGTTACGTGCTTGTTCTATCATTTGCACTTGAATGTTTGCTTTTGTTTGGTTTTCTGAGTATTTACTCATCTGTTTATTTGTCTACGTTTGTGTTAATTTGTTTCTATTGTCATTTGTCTGTTTGGCCTTCTGTTGCAGTATCTTCTTGGCATGAACATTTCTTGAGTCTGATTTTAGTATTTATAGGCTACTGCTGGTAGGTTAGCTGCTTTAGATGAAACAGATGCCCCTAAGAAGGTTCGCCCATGCAAGCTTGACAAGCAGACTCAAAGTCTTATCAAGTTGATCTTTGATCATGACATGTTTAAAGAGGCTATGGAGAAAATGGAACTTGGTATTTATGCTGTTTGATGTTTTGTGTTACTTTGTGATGTTGTAAGTGATCGACAGATACTAAGAAAATGCCTCTGGGAAAGATTAGCAAATCACAGATTGCAAAGGGCTTTGAGGTGATTGGTGATTGTCATCATGATGTGTGAGATTGGTGCTCTTGAAGTCTCATCTGTGGTTGTCTGAAGTGTATCTGAGGTGAATGAAGGTTAGTTTGATGCAGGTTCTTGAAGAAATGCAAACAGAATTGAAAAAGATGAAGCCATCAGGCGATCGTTTGAAGGAGCTGTCTTCTCGCTTCTACACACTTATTCCTCATAGTTTTGGTAGACAATGTTCACCAACAATTAGCACTGAGGAAGGTGTTCGCTATAAGATGGACATGCTCTTGGTTGGTGGATTGTGTGATTATGGATGAGATGCAGTGATGAGTGGTATGTGTTACTATCAGGTTCTTGCAGACATTGAATTGGCACAGGAGCTGGAGTCTGAAAGTGAAAAGAAGAAAGCATCTCAGGTTACTGTGTTCCTCATTTGATCATTACTTGTAACTGTTGACATTTTCTGAAACTATTATTGCACTAGGGTGAGGAAGTGGATCATCCAATTGATATTAATTATGGTTTGTTGAAATGTCATCTCAAGCATGTTGATCCAGAATCTCATACATACAAGGTTAGTTACTGTTATAGTTATTAATTAAGTTAAAGGTAAATGAATAGCACATTAGTGAATGTAAAAATGAAAAGTGAATTGAATTTGTAACAATTGAGATATTGGCACTTTCTGAGTTTGAAATTTTAGGGGCCAACTTAAAATGTGACAGACAGTGTGTTTGAGATTTTGTCGTTGCATTAATTTAGTGACATTTTCTTGTTTCCAGCTTGCTGTTCTACTATGAGGCAAGGCTTCGGTTACAGATGAACATATTAATTTATGCTTTAGGCAAGGATAGGGCAGAACTGCAGTGTTTGCTTGCTGCTACTCTACGCATTAGAATGTCTGCTATTATGCCATTACAGTAATGGATGACAATGATGTTTATTCTTCACAAGACTTGGATTAATTTATTAGATCACAAGATAATTGAATGAGTAGAGCATCAGCAGTTGAGTTGATGAGTAATTGATTTTGATGATTAGTTGTAGGATTTGTGTGTTTGTTGTAGTTTATCAAGAATTACACAACTGCTACTGGTCCATCTTTGTGGCGTACAGTGGAGATACAAGATATATTTGAAGTGGATAGAGAGGGCTCTGTAACTCAATTTTTGTTTATAGGTAACTTAATTTATTTCTTTGCTTATTTTGAGTTTGTTGTGTTGACATGCAGGCTGAGCGTTTTAAGGCTTATGAGGCTCTTGAGAATCACCGCTTGTTATGGTATGGCACAAATGTTGCTGTAGTTGCTGCTATACTTAAAGGAGGGCTTCGAATCATGCCACATTGTGGAGGCAGAGTTGGAAAGGGAATTTACTTTGCTTCAGAAAACAGCAAATCAGCTGGTTATGGTAAAAAATTTTGAGTGTGTCAGATGTAATTGATGAATTGTCATTGATGTAACATAGTCCGCACTGCTGCCAAGACTGGCATCATGTTCCTTGCTCAGGTTGCACTTGGTAAAGAGCATTCTATTACAATGGACGATTGGACGCTTACTGCACCTCCTTCTGGGTTTGACTCAATTGTTGCTCGTGGACGAACTGAACCCGGTGAAATTACCTCGATATGTGCTTGTATATACGTATAAACATTGCGACAGTCTGTTTGTCGATCTATAACTGTAGCTCCTACCAGAGACATCTTAGTGAAGCTCGAAGGCAAGGATGTGACTGTCCCACAGGGCAAACCTCTTGATCAACCTCATTACAGCACAAGCAACTTTAGTCAAAGCGAGTACCTCATATACAATGAGAGTCAGTGTTGCATCCGCTATCTTCTCAAACTCAAAATGTGATGTCAAACAATTAATTAAACATTACGTATTCTGATACTGTAATTATAAACTAGTAATGTTTTTGGTATTTGTTATGGTCTACCAGACTTCATGCACGAGTTGCTTTGTTGCTGTTGAATTTACTGTTTCATAATTGCCGAGCGTAGCGAGGCTTCTAATCCGGGTTGCACAACAGAAATGGGCGTACAACAGAAATGGGCGTGCAACAGAAATGGGCGTGGTCTTAAATGGGTCTCCATCGAGCAAATTATTTTTGGGGCTCAGTTTGAAAAATCCCGGATATCCCGACACGTGCATAACTAACGCGCACTAACCCACCGTCATTCTCCATAGCGTGCGTATAGCCTCGGCCTCCCAGACCCGTGTAGCGCCGATACAAAATCGTCCTCCACGGGTCTGGGATGGTACCGCCTCTTCTCAATATATTGCGGTTGGTCCTAGGACCAGCATTAGTGTTCAGTTTCATAAATGCATACCTTTCCAATTTCGGCCGTAATACAAGAACGACGAAGACATGTCGCGCTAGAACATCGTGTCGCATCCTGCTGCACGGGTACCTTTGTGTTTACAGTAGCTACGGTTTTATCATTTGTGTGTTAGTAAGGAACGCGAACGGGACGTTAGGAAGCACTTTCTTTTACTAGTGGTGCCGCGGACGCGATCGGCATGTGTCTGATCGCCGTGAATCCGCTGCGAGTAGCTGCTAGTCGCGCGTGGAGCTTCGAATTCGCGATGAAAATTCGCGATGCGCGCATCCGCTGTGACTCGATCGTCTGGATTCGATGCGACTTGCCGCGAAATCGCGACAAAACTTCGCCGTGAATTCTCCGCAAGACTCTGTGTAGTAGACGTGATCATGAAGTCGCTGAGAATGCAGCTGGCTGGCTAGTGTAGATGTCGGAGCATCGGTTCGAACAAACGGCTCTACTAGGTGTCGGTATTGCCGTTGACAGACGCAGAATACAAACCACGACGTGTAGGGACGTGAGTTTGCGTGAAGAGTGCACTACAAGTCGTCGTTTGTGTACAGTGTAGTCTTTGGTAGACAGCAGATATGCATGAGATGTCTTCGTTGATTACAGCTGTAATTGGAAAGGTGTGCATTATGAAACTAAACACTAATGCTGGTCCTAGGACTAACCGCAATATATTGAGAAGAGGCGGTACCATCCCAGACCCGTGGAGGACGATTTTGTATCGGCGCTACACGGGTCTGGGAGGCCGAGGCTATCGTGTGTACGGTTCTATTCGTTTGCACTCTAGACACAAGTTTCTGCAAGCATTCTCTTCTTCTTTGGTAATCATCTGTTATTGGCGCCGTTTCGCTCTGATTTTGCGTTTTTTCTGTATTTCATAGGGAAATGAAAGCGACGAAGTTGGCAAGCCGCGGCTGACTGCGTAGCTAGAAGCCGCCATTTGTGGCAATTAGAGGGATTGCAACTGGCACTTTCATTTACTTTTGAATGTGAGCGTGAGATGAAGAACTCATCAAGTATTGTCTTTCAATAATATAATTCTAGAATATTTTTACAGATAACAATTCTGTGCTAAACAAACATTGTGAATAAATTCTATCTTGCAAATTAATACTGTTACATTAATTAATTAATTAATATCGTGAAACTAACTAGAACTAGATACTTTAAGTATTTTAATAATTTATTTTCATTACAAAATAACATGATTACAAAACATAACATGATACAAATACAACATTATCTTATATTGTGTTAATTAATACTTTTGTTATGTTATATTATGTTGTTTGTATTGTTATGTTATCTTATGTACTGTTGTATTATGTTGTAGTATGTTATGTTGTGTTGTGTTGTATTGTGTTATGTTATGTTATGTTGTTATGTGATGTTGTATTTAATATGGCTCTTCTCGGGGCTGCAATAATGTGCCTACGAGGTTGTCGCATGAAGCCGAGATTGCAACAACAAGGAGACATCGAGCTTGTGGTTGCAAGTAGCTGCTGCCCAGCTTGTCAATGACTAACATCATAACTGTGTAGCTTAGATGTTTCTAAAACTTTTTTGTATTTACACTATGAACTGCACAACTGTGCCCTAGCTTTGTTCATAATGTACGCACTGCAAATTTATCCAAATACACTGTTATTATTATTATTATTATTATTATTTAATATGCGATGTTATGTAATGTCATGTTATGGTATGTTATGCTATATTGTGTATTATGTTATGTAGTGTTATGTTCTATTATGTTATGTTATGTCATGTCATGTTATATTGTATTATGTTGTATTGTGTTGTACTATGTATGTTAATAATACGTCATGTGTATGTTATGTCATGTTATATTGTGTTATGTTGTGTTGAATTATGTTATGTAGTGTTGTGTTATGTTATTGTATTTTGTGATGTTGTGTTATGTTATGTTATGTTATGTTATGTTATGTTATGTTAATGAACATAACATGACATAGCATAACGTATCATAACATAATACAACATATTAAACACAAAACAACAAAATGTAACATAACATAATACAACACAACATAATATAATACAACACAACATAATACAACATAATGCAAGAGGGAGATAAGGAGGAAGACAGGAATTTAGAATAACATTCTGTAAATAGCAGAAAGTACGTTTAAGATCTATTCAGTGACAGAACTGCTGTTATGACTGTATTATTTGTAGTATAGCTTGCATTTGGTTCTGCTGACTAATGTGTCTTTTGTCAATGTTTGTGTTGCTTCATGTGTTTCTTCTCAACACATGCAGTCGCAGTTGTGATTTGCTTTCTTGTAGAATGCATTTTCAATGTACATTTGTTTTGGGTTTGCAGGAAAGAATTGAAGTGTTGAGACTTTGTACAAGTGTTGGAAAGAAACATTGTTGATTACACAAGTGAACAATGAAATGAGGTACTTTGCATACATTTCTGTATTAGTTCAAATACAGTCCACTTTGTTTTATCGGACACAATTGGTTTTGCCTAAGCTATGGCGGGTTAATGGGTTGTCCGATAAAACAATTGTAGCTTTTGAGTTCCATACCTTGGCTTTGGCCTCTTGTCTGAATGTGCTCATGTCTACATTTATGCGTCCAAGGCGCACAATCGTGAACACACACAGCAAACAGCTCCTCTATTATTGACATACACCTAAAACAGGTGTTAAATCCTGTATTTCAAACATTATCTATAAAGCTGTGACATAAAGCTGGGCACACTACATGAATTCAGATTGCTGTACCTTTTGTCTAATTAAGTTATTAATGCTCTTGCTGTGTCCGCAAATGAACTAAGACATAGTAACTAAAAGCAAATTAACTGAACAATTGTCAACATAGTAACTAGGCTACACGTATCAATTATACAAGTAATGACATGTCTAGTGATAGCATTCTTATCGAGCATTTTGTTTGCTTTGGTCAATACTGGTTTGGAGACGGTGCAGTCTTTTTGAGCGAATATTTTGCCTTGACATAATGTTGCGACATATGTTTCTGACCCCATGTGTTACGTTGGCTGATGCTATCTGGTGGAAAGAAGGGCGTCCAGCTTTTATGGGTTTTGCTCCACAACGCTTTATGATTCTCCTGCTGACAGATGTTGGCTGCACTCTGATTACACGTTTAGTGCATTTGAGTTTATGACCACGCCCTTTCCAAAGTTATGAAAGGCAGATATTAAAGAAGACTTGCAGTAAGATATCAGTTTCTTAGCGTTCATTCCACTAATTTTCTTGTACTGCTTGCAAAATTCTTTTCCTGATTTTAGGAATTCATCATCTCCACTTTCCAGTTTTTGGTGAATGTCTTCTATTATGTTTGCAAGACCAGCTGTGACATCATCATATTCACTAGTCATGTTTTGTACTGACAAAGTCTTTTCAATTGACAAGCATTCAGGATTTTCTGGTGTATCAAAGTCATGTCTCTGAGCTGTAAGGGAAACTTTGAGTGCACTCTCATCTGATGTGATACTCTGCTGGCCTGACAGGAGGCATTCATTTTCCTGTTTCCATTCTGGTTCAACACCTAAGGTTTCCATGTAGTTGTCTTCTTCCTTTGGTGAAGGTGGCTGTAGAACTGCAGGGGTAGGGCGTCTTTTTCAACTGCTACTTGGGCATATAGACATCGTCCAACTGCCGATGCTGTTGGGATTTTGTTGAGACAGTGTCGTCGATATTTCAATGATGCTGATAGCTGGTGTGCACATGGCTGCCCTTCTCTTCCTCTTGGACAAGTGCATGTTCCTGCTCGTAGGTCTACAATCCAAGTCTGGTTCTTTTGTGTTCTGCTTTCAACTCTGTAGACATCTTCTGATTCAGTGGCATGGATTGTGTGTGGAAGAGGTGCTTTGTCTGCATTCATTCCTGAAATTGTAAACCAAAGTGCTACAAAATGATCTAGTCGGTTGCCAGCCAAAGCAAGTAGTCGACGCTTGTAGTACATATCCATTGTTTTAGTCACAAAATGAAACATTTGAATGGCATTATAAGCCTTCAACCTATCAATATAATGTCTTTGGTGATACGAATGACTTGCTCCGAATAGTTGTTGGTATTGTTTCCACGTGTCATGAAGTCTTTTCTGAGACATACACACCATTCATCGCGTCTCTCCCAATACTGCTGCAAGCGTTTTCTAAATAACTTGTGCTGTTGAACTTTCTCATTGCAGTCAATTCGATTCTTGGCAGCATAAAGCTGCTCTGAAGTCTTGGCAAACAATAGGTCTTTGACCATACTCATAAATAGGAGTCGGTCATTCCTGTCCACCTCAGATGTGGAATTCCATAACCACTGCCAAGTACTTTGTAGAAAATGAAATGAACATAGAAACAATGTAGCTTGAGGCCATGTTGCTCTAAGACTTTGCCTTTCACTAGCTGAATCGTCTGTCATGATGCCCATAGGTCCAAGCTGTGGTCCTCGCCTGAAAAATGCATCAGGTGGTAAAATTGTTTTCAGGATGCGAAATGCTTCTGTCATAGTTGAGACATCTTCCCCTGATGTCATCAGTACTGCTAATGGTAGTGCCCCTGCAGCAGTTGCAGTGCTGATTATAAAAACTGGTGCATTTAACCTGTCCAAGCTGGCAGTGGCATCGCAAAACACCATCTCTCCGGCTTGCTGAACAAGTTTGTGGCCTCTTGCCATAAGAGGTGTGACAATAACAAGGACAAATGGACTTTCTGTTTGCTGTTTAACTTCTTTAGGTTTGCAGTAAGGATGGTCTTGGCTGTGGGAAGGTATGTCTAGCTTACTGTCAGTGTGAGCTGTATACTGTTGCATGTGCACTTTGCCACCATCGGCTTCAGTGAATTTGTTGTATCGATTGGTCTCAGCATTTAGCCTTACAAACATTGGCGTACCGTTTTCAGCTCCTACTGTCATAAGCCTCCAACTTTGGAACAATCTCTGGACATCCTGAGTGCTGGGATTGATTGAACGATTTGCTAATACTCTCTGCATAGTTTGGTTTCCATCATATTCTAGCTGAAGAGATGTGACATATTCATGTCTCGCACTAGATGCAGAATTGCCATCTTCAAACAAGTGAACATATGCCTTTCTGGCTGTTTCAGATATTGGTCTAAAGATGAGAGCATGGCCAGAATCTATTGGATGATTGTGATTGAACAACAGTTTCACCAAACATGGATATAGTGGATGTTTCATGTGTTTGTCTGGTGACATAATTGTGACAGAGAGTGTAGATGGGCAGCCTGTCTTCTTGTCTCTTGTGCTTTTTTCACATCCTTCTCTGACATGGCCAAACTTCTTGATTGGCATTTTCTTTGTTGGTGTTTTTCTTTTATGTTGGCAGTGCTGAACAGTTTTGAAAATGATTCTTTTCCCTGTTGTGCCATATGCAGTGCCTTTTGTAATTCGATATGTTGTTTTAGTTTTCTCTTCTAGCTGTTGTATCCATGTCTGTGCACTTGCTGCTGTATCAACTTGAAGCCAAAAATGAACTTGAAAAGCACATGGTGGTGCTGCAAGGAAGGTTTCTAGTTCTAGGTGTTGAAACTTTTCAATGATGTATGCACTTGTTTGTGGCAGGTATTCTTTCAACTGTAAGAATTGGTCATTATGTACTGTGCTTTCAATAGCTGGAATAGAGAGACCTGAAGAGCTTTCTACGCTACTGTTTACTTGAGAGGTTTTTACTTTGTCCAGGCCTGTAGAAATGTCTTTGATCTGTGTCTCTCTACTGCTGGCAGTCTTTGCAGTGAGAATGGGATGTTTCTTCGGAACAGCTTTATGTTTCTTGGGAGTTGATTTCCAGATATCAGCTGTTTCTTCTGCTTCCTTGTGATTGGTCATCATCTTAATGTCAAGCTACAAAATAAAGTGATACAATATTGTTATTTGCAGCAAGAACTGGGAAATTTAATTAAGTTCTGTACCGGTTTTGTTGCACTCTCAATGTTTTCTACAAGTGGATGTCTTCGAGTAATATTCAACAATGGTCTTTTTCTGGTTGATGCTTTTTCAAGATGGTTGAAATCAATGAGTTGAGACATTTGAATGTTGTCATTCAAAATCCATGAAGCCACTGAAAGTCTAATTCGAGGTGAGTGATCAGTTGGCTTCATCACAACTTTGCAAGAACTAGTGACATGTAACTTTTTATCTGATCCTGTCATGTCATGCCAGGTAGAGAAGTTGCTGCAGGATGCCAGGAGACTTGAAACAGTTACAGTGACAAGGCCACAAATGGAGGCACAAGTTTGGAGGGGATAGTGCTTACATAAACAGGAACAGACATGGCTACCTTGGCTATCAAAGTTTGTCATATGGAAGGTCTTCTTTGACAAATACATTTTTGATTTTGTGGCATTTGACAGTGTATTCAGTACTGGTTCGAATTCAATGTCAATGTTGCTTGGTATGGGATATCCTAAAGAGTCTCCATACCATAAAATCTTTGTTTGCAAATTGATAATTGCAAGTGCCCAATGATTTCCTGATAGCAGACGATTCGCCATCCAGGCTGTTCCACTTGTCTCATCAAAGCGGACGTTAATGGCAAAGCAGATTAGTCTGATGTGCTTTGAGCTAACTGCATCTTCAAGCAACTGTATTCCCTGAGTTGTCCTCTGAAGTGGGGTCCATACTGCACAGTATACCTGGTCCTTGTTTTGACATTTTTTATTAAGCAATGAAAAGGTGTGCTGCATCACGTCCTCTGTAACCCATCTGTCACAAACTAGTGTGGACAACTGCTGTACAGAGAGGTGGCCCATAATAACATCAGAAGTTTTTTGATACCACAGCGTTGTCTTTAATGCACATATGTCAGAGGTACTGATTTCTTTCAAGTGTAACTGGTGTCCATTTAAGCCTTTAATTGGTCTGTTGACAATCTGTTCTATTGAAGTAAACCACTCTGTCTCACATTGGACTTCATACTCAGTTTTCTTAGCTTCATGCATTGTCATAATCTCTCTAAGGCCTTCTTCATCAAACATACCATAGGGAAATACAGCTCTGAGGGTTTTGTTTGATGTCTTTAACAGCTGAGATAAAAGCTCTTGGCACATTCTTTGGGGTGGCATGACAAGAATTAAACGAGGGTCTGTACACTTTGTAGTAGGGGAGGTATCAAATGCTCTCAACTGGCAGGCGTCACTAGTCACTGCAGAGTGCAGGTATGTCAAGCGTTCATGGCGAAGCAAGCTTGAAGGAGACCTTGAAAACGAAAACACACAACGTTCATGCATGTCAGATGACACTTGAAGCCATGCTCTGTGTGGTGTGTGTGTGTGTGTGTGTGTGTGTGTGTGTGTGTGTGTGTGTGTGTGTGTGTGTGTGTGTGTGTAAATATCAATTCCTGTTTGAAAGATGTGTACCTAGTAGAGCGTTAGTACGTACTCTTGCAGTTCACAAAATGCTTATTCAACAAACTCTTGACGTACTGTTTTACTATGTCAATTGCTATTATTTAATTAATTAAGAGAGCAGACGTCTTTTGAAACTGCCTAATAAAATAATATGGCATACAAGTATATGGTATTCTACATTTAATAATCAAGCAAATTAAAATTTTACCACAATAATAGTAATATTAACAGTTGAGTTCAATTTTTTGGGGGTCACAGTTTGAGCTCCTTTGTTACATTCAAACGTCGATATTTGTATTCTAGTAGAACAGTAATGATGTGTTTGAAAACTAGTCTACAGCCACAAGTTTGATACGCAACGTACTACCAAGCACACTCCTACAAACTTGAACGTGATTGCATTGTCTCACGTTCTCGTTGTCAGCATCTTGGGATCTATACAGAGTTGCGAAGTAGCCATTCTGCTAGAACAAAGAGCTGGCATTGATCGTTTTTCGAGTCTGTGTTGGATTCCCGCGAAGTTATAATTTACCAGGATACTCTCGTGCCAATGTTGTCTGGCACGGGACCGGGGAACACCTGCACGTGCACAAAGGCATGCGTATCGAGGATTGATATCCGAATATAATATATATATATATATATATATATACATATATATTTCAAAATATGCTACAATACTAGTCTGTTTGAACATTATTACATAGAAAAGTTGCACAAGCTGTTCAAACTATGTAGTTGTGTCTGTATGTAGACTACAACAGGTCATGGCCTTAATCTAGAATACATGTACATTAGATTATAAAGCATTTACACTGACTACATTCTGCGCAGAAACTCAGAAATTTAACTAACACACTAGCAATTACGTCATTATCATCAATTTGAATTTTCCAAATGGACAACACCTGGCAAAAGTTGATGTCTATTTAGTGTTACACAAGCAAGGTGGAAGCAGCAAGGTAGAGGTGAAGATCAACAGTCCTTTACAATGTGTACCTTTCACCTAGATCAGACCATACTCTAGAAAATCAGTAAAGAAGAGAAAGATCATTTACACACCACAAGAGAGAGCATCAGATTACCAATACACTTTCTCATCCAGCAAACATGCTATCTGTAATCCAATGTCACTGTTATTGTAGTATGTGACGTTGTGTTATGAGGTGTTATATTGTAATGTTGTTTATGTTATATTGTGTTATGTTGTGGTATGTTGTATTATGTTGCATTATTGTATTGTTATGTTATGCTGTGTTGAGTTATGATATGTCATGTTATGTTGTTTTGTGTTATGTTGTACTAGTTATGTTATGCTATGCTATGTCCTGTGGACATAAAATAACATAACATTACATATTAAACATAATACAACACAACATAACAAAACACAACACAACATAATGTAACATAAGACAACATAAAACAACATAACACAATATAACATGACATAACAACATAACATGACATAACAACATAACATAACATAATACAACACAACATAATACAAGATAACATAACATATATAATGTAACATAACATAAGTATAATAAACATAATATAACATAATGTAACAAATACATGTTATGTTATTTTGCAATGAAAAGAAATTATTAAATACTATCTAGCTTCATAATATTAATTAATTAATGTAACAGTATTAAACTGCAAGATAGAATTTATTCACAATGTTTGTTTAGCACAGAATTGTTATCTGTAAAAATATTCCAGAATTATATTATTGAGAGACAATGCCAGAGGCGGATCCAGACGGGGGCACTGGGGGCACGTTCCCCCCTTCAGAAATACGTCTTCTGATTATTTTCGTCAGTCAGTGCATGAACTCAGATTATCCAGTCACCTTGCTTCAACTCGTGACCAAAACTTCCTTACCAGAAAGGCTTTGCTGCAGTTTTACTTGTCTTCTGTAGTTCTAGACAAAGTCAAGATATCTATACATGTTTCTTAACTAGTTGTACGGGGTATCAGCGGGCGCCTCGCGTTCAGTAATACCTCCAACAGAGTTTTCAGACCGTCTACTGAAACGCGAGTCCTAGCTAGACAATACGTATTTGTTGAAACCCTAGCTGTCATGTTTTGTGTTTGATCGGTGGACACAGGCTCGATTAGTTAGAGATTCACTTGTTATTACACACTCTACCACGCTCACTAACGTACAGTACTAACCAAATAGTGCTATGTCTAATTACTACATACCATGCCAGCTAGGTCTAATCTAATTAAGTGTCATACAGTACATCATGGAAGTAAACTATGGCGCACCACTTGTGCCATAATTCGCTATTTCTACTTAAGTGGAAATGAATTCTACTTTAGTGGAAATAGACCACTGAATTCTACTTAAGTAGAATCATTTTTACTGAAGTCAACTGATTACTACTTAATTGAGTGAAAATGAATTCTACTTAAGTGGAAATGAATACTACTTAAGTGGAAATAGCGAATTATGGCACAAGTGGCGCGCCATAGTAAACATGCAAACTTCCTAAAAGTAGTATAGATTACGTATATAGGCCTCGTATAGGTAGTCGTCGTTTTGCGATCGTGATCAAGACAATTGAAATGTACAGTCTAGGTATGCACTCAGTTCCGTTGTAACGACAGTGGTCTGGACATAGAAATTGATATCAACAAACATTGACTGTCAACAGTGTTAGATGCAGCACAGTGTAGTAAAGGATTGATCATACTGACGTGTGAATAGTTGACTGTAGGTGGCATTCATTGTTACTCCTGAAGGTGTTTCTTGGTTGTCAAGTACACAAAGTCCCTAGCTACAATACAAAAGGATAGGGCGACGAAAGTTCATGAAGCATTTTCTTCGTGGTTTGGTCACTTGCACGAATCGTTCCTAGACTCATCTGTAGTCGGACACCGAAACGATTTTTTAAGGTAGGTCCTATCATGAAACGTTGTCGTGGGGAGGAGAAATTTGAGATTTGTGTGTACACACACACACACACACACACACACACACACACACACACACACACACACACACACACACACACACACACAATGACACACACACACACACACACACACACACACACACACACACACACACACACACAATGACACACACACACACACACACACACACACACACACACACACACACACACACACACACACACACCAAAAGCTCCATATAGAACCACGCCCATTTCTGTTGTGCGACCTGGATTAGAAGCCTCGCTACGCTCGGTAATTAACTAAAAAACACGTAAGGTACCGCCTTTGTTCGCACCGCGCATGTGTGGCGGCGGAGACCGAGTCTGAAGAGAACGACAGCAAAGTTCGTTCTTTTGTATTTGTGGCGTCGCGGCTATCGTTGTCGTCGGCCGATTGCTTGCCAGGTAAGTTGTTCTCTAGCAAGTGAGGCCTCTTACATTTTAACCTTTGCGACGGTCAACTCGCGCTCGTACATACAATGCAGAAATGAGCAGTTCTTATCTAGGATGCCTATTGGTTTGGTTTTTTGCACTCGCCATCTACACATAGTGACCTAATTAATTAATTCAGTAATGCTTGTTGTCTACCTGACGATGTGTGAGATCTGAAACGAGGCTTACTTGCTTCATGATCATCGCCAAATTATTTTATTATTATCTCTCTTTTCAGAATTTCTCTCAAACTTACATTTTAGTGCGTGGTACATTTGAGGGGAATCCCCTTACGTATACAGTATTATTAGGTCAGGTCGTCTGTAAATTAAAGTACATAGGAAATTGCGTTGTCAATCTCTGTCTTGTACATGGATCTTGAAATTGTAACTGTCTTGGCTGAAAGGCCATTTGCAAAACTGTTTATTGCTGGTATTGAGACATTTTGTTTTTAAAAATAGAATATTTGTTCGAGTATAGTTTCTATTATGAGCTTAGAAATGAAAGATGGTGATGGAAGACAAGAGGAGGTTGTAACATTGAGTTTCAGTCTGAAGTATATGCATGACATGTGGAAGGTTAATTGTTGATCTGATAGGATGAGATGGCAAAGCAGAAAGAACTAGATACTGATATAGGCAGTTTGCTCAGAGAAAAGGAAAAGTTGATGACTAATGTGAAACGACTTGAGGATGCCTTGGTGAGGCTAGAGCATTTCTCCGGAACTTTGCAGAGGAAGTTAGGAGGGTACAGTATGGAAAGAGGAGGCAGTTGTGGTGTTCTCTTTGGCAAAGCTGGAGTGCTGACATTGGGAACCGAGTCACAGTTGCAAGTTATGAAGGACTTGACAAGAGAGAATATATGTTTGAAACAAGCTGTTGCAGGAATTGATAGAAGTCGACCAGAAGCAGTGGAAAAACTGATGGTCAGACAGTTTGTTACTGAATACCTGTTTACATTTGTTGATATTGATGCTTATAATAATAGTAATGCTTAATATTTTAGTAGCTGTTTGTGTGTCTGGTTGTTGATCTCTCTACCTGTTTCTCTGTCTGTCTTAGCTACGGTGCATTTGAATGCTAGTTCCAGTTCTAGAACTGGAACTGCCAGAACTGTAGTTTGGCCGACTTTACTACTCGTCCTGATCTAGTTGTGATCCCATCGGACAGGTTGCCATGTTTTTGGTTAGCGTTTTCGTCAGCTGCGGTATCTGCTTGTTGCATGATCTCAGTTATCGCTACTTTGTCCTGTGAGTCATTTGGCGGGCGATTAATGGAGTTCTCTGTAGATTTCAAATTTGTTGTTTTCTCACACTCAGTTTTGGATTTGATTCCTGGGTCACACATGGTTGGAATGAGGTATCGGGTGCAGTTGATTGGCATGCCATCTCCAGACTGTATCGTTTGCATGGACTCGGTATGACACAAGCCCTGTTTGAACGGCAATCTCTCCCTGTACCCATTTCCACCATGGTCTGTAATTCTGGACCAACACTTGTTGTCCCTCATCAAAAGATCGACAAGGTTTGTTTTTATCACTAAATAGCTTATGATTCACCATCTTATGAACATCAGGTTTCAACAGATCCAATTTGTCTGAACGTTGTGCCCGAACAGAAGCTGCGAGGGCTTTTGTCTATGGTGGCCTGTGGAAACACACTGTATGCTAGTAAGAACTCGTCCAATTTGTGTTGTACTGGCTTGCTGCTTTTGTCTGCGTTTAGTGCCTGTTTGAAACTGTGCACCAAGCGTTCTGCAAGACCATTGATTGCCAGGTGATACGGAGCTCCGGTGATGTGCCGTACATACCGTTGCCTTTCATAAAAGGTCAAAATGCTTCCAACTTAAATTGGGGCCGATTGTTGGTCACTGGCTGCTCCAGGATACCTATTCTTGACATGACTGTCCGCAGCTGTTGAACGGTTTTCTCTGCTGTAGTACTTCCCATCTCTATGATTTCCGGCCATATTGAGTGGGCATCAGCAATCACCATGTACATCCTGCCATCAGTAGGGCCAGCAAAGTCTCACATGTAGGCGCTGCCAGGGCAGTGTGGGGTACTCCCATCTATGTAGGAGAGCCTTCTCCGGGGCACTACTGCTTTCTTGGCAACCTTGACATCTTTGCACCATTTCCTCGATGTTTTGATCCATCTTAGGCCAACCAAACGTATGTATGAGCCAACGCTTTCATCTTCGCCATTTCAATATGTTGTTCATGCAAAGCGTCTAAGACTTGTGACCGTAATTTGGTAGGTATGACAACTCGAGTATCCCACAGTAGTATTCTGTGGTAGGTGGTCAATTCATTTCTCCGAACGTAGAATACTTGCAGTCCAGATGACTGTGGGGGCTTCTTCCAGCCTGTCTGCATAGTTTCTATAACAGTGGACAATATTGGATATTGACGTGAAGCACGGTGTACTTTGGCATCTGTGGTTGGCAGACCTTGCACAATATCTGCATAGAGTAGTGTCTCCTCATCTGGCTCCTCAGGATGACTTCCTGGTATCAGTACACGAGATAAAGTCGCAATTACAGTGCTGTCTGGTATTCATGTGAAACGTGCAGTAGCGGCAGTGGAGTGAACAGCTTTACCCGGTGCCATTGTATACTGCAATGGCTTGTGATCAGTGACTAGCGTAAAAGGTCGTCCTTCTAGATATCTTGGAACTTCTGCATTCCCCAGTATAATCCCAAAGCCTCCTTCTCTAGTTGTGAACACAAGCCTATCAGGATGATGCCGGTACCATCTGCTCTCCACTGGAACCCCAAAATGCTGACAAAGGTACTGTCGTTTGGTCTTGTCAGCGTTCTTGAGGTGTAGGCTATTGGTCATTCCGATACGTCCGTTATCCTATGAGACAGCACAGCTCTGAGTCCTTACGTCGAACTGTCACAGGCTACTCTACAGTCTTACATATGTATACAATTAGCACTGTCAGTCTACAAGTCTCAGCAACAGTTATGTCTAAAGTGTGTGTGTGTGTGTGTGTGTGTGTGTGTGTGTGTGTGTGTGTGTGTGTGTGTGTGTGTGTGTGTGTGTGTGTGGGTGTGTGTGGGTGGGCGGGCGGGCGGGTGGGCGGGCATGTGCGTGCATATGTGTGTGTGTGCACGTGCGTGCATGCGTGTGTGTGTGTGTGTGTGTGTGTGTGTGCGTGCGTACATGCATGCGTGCATGTGCGCGCACATGCTGATTTGTATCATGATGGTTGCATGACAATTTCTCGCGATCATCTTGCGAGAGGAGGTCAAGTTCCAAATCCGGGTCATAATGTGTCAGAACTATGTCTTCCAGCAGCAAGCTTTTCACAACTTTGAAACTTTGACTTTGTTCACTACCCCAGCGCCATTCTGCATCTTTCTGTAGTAGTCGTTGCAATGGTTCCAGTCTGCTAGCCAGACTAGGAAGAAACTTTGAGTAGTACTTCGCCATTCCTAAGAATGAGCAAAGTTGAGTGATGTTTTGAGGAGGTGTCATCTGGATGATGGCTTTGTTGTTGTGGGTGATTGGTGGAGACCCCTTGCCGGGATAATGTGCCTGCAACATTTGATGGAGTGTTGCAAAAAGCGACACTTGTCCTGATTAACCTTGATGCCATATTCTTGAAGGCGTTGTAGTGCCGAATCCAAGACTGTGAGGTGTTCTTCAGTGTTTTGGCCAGTAATGATAAATGTCAGTTAGATGACATTGTACTTCCACTATGCCATGTAGTATTTTGGTCCATGGTTTGTTGCCAGATTGCTCACGCAGAGGCGACAGCATACGGTAATCGCTGCTATTGATAAAGTCATTTTTGCATATTGACCATATATTTCTTTGAGCCTTCTTCGAGTTCCATCTGCAGATAAGCTTGCTTGAGATCGAGGACGCTAAATTGTCCCCTACTCAAGCATGCGAATATGTCATCATGGCAAAGGGTAAGAGTCAATGTCTAGCTGTGGATTTACCGTTATTTTGCAATCGCCACAGATACGAACGGTGTTGTCCCGCTGTATAGGGGTAAGTATGGGAGCGGTCCACTCACTGTTAAATTTGCTTCACCAGACCGTTCCGTTTGAGGGTATATAGTTATGTTCCACGAGTGGCCTTCGTGCTAAGGATACCGGTCTGGCCTTCCAGAACTGCAGTCTACTGTTCTCTTTTTCTTGATTGCATCTGAACACTGTCCAGATTCCTCTTGGTTTCTAGATGTAGCAGTAGCCATCGTAGTTGTATTTCTCGAAGCCATTCACGTCCAAATAGGGCCTGTCCTTTTCCCGGTAATACATAAAGTTGGAGGTACCTCACCTGATCTTGATACTCCATCCTTACTTTGCAAACACCATTAAGTCGTACCGTCTTTCCTGTATACGTTGTTGGTTCTAGGTTCACTAACGGGTGAAGCTGTTTGTCAATTTTTCTTTTGCTTATAAATGATACAGCTGCCCCTGTGTCAAGCTCCATTTTCCAGCATTTCTCTTCAATGGTGGTATCTACTGTAATGGCCTTGTTTCCCTTCAGTCAAGGTGCTGAGATGTGGGTGGTGATTGTAGCTATCATCGGAGCAGAGCGTTCATTGTCTTCTTTCTGCTGCATAGCCTCCACAACGTTTACTGTGTGTGAATTCCATTCGCTCTTAGACTTATTCTTTCTCGATAGTCTCTTGTTGTGTTGTCATTTCATTGTTTGTTTCGGGTCTGCCCTGATTACTGTGCGGCATGCTTGTTGGATGTGTCCACTTTTCTTGAAAGCATGGCACGTGGCTTCCTAATTTGTAAATATGCAGTAAAAAGCTAGATGTTTCAATGCCTTGACGTAGTTGGTTACTGATTCCTGGGACTGACATACTCTATTGTCAGATTCATACAGTACCTGCTGACTTGTCAAATTCATGCAGTACCTGCTGACAAGCGTCGATATCTCCGGTTTGACACGAACTTTCATCACTTGGACTATTCTCTCATATGTCGCACTTGGATCAGTGAGTTTCTCTGGGGCTATTAGGTCTTTGATTATTTGAAAGGACTCAGCTGGAACATTTGCAATAAGGATAGCCTTCTTCCGTTCTGCATTGCAAATACCGCTTCCCAAGAAAAAGAATTCCAACTGTTCTGTATAATTTTCCAAGTCACTGCCATGGATGGACTGCGTCATCTTCCTAATGCGCATGAGCTTTTCCGGTTCTTGATTCCTTTGGTCCCCTCCTTGCTCTGCCATTTGTACTGACGTTGGTACCACGGATGTGTACTACTGCTAGTGGTGGAGTTGGTTGATCTCCGGTTATAAGTCTAAGTCTGTTTGTTGCAAAATGCAGTGTTTCACCTCTGAGTCACTCTAGTTGTCTTGTCTCTGTTGTTGGACCTGCGTAGATCACAAGGTCCTCGTCGCCAGTGTTGTGCCACAAGCCAATCGTGTTTGGAGACTTGTGAAATACCAAACAACTGTATTTCTATTAGATCTTGCTCAAAACTAGAACACAACAATACGCATGCGCACAATCATAATACCCCGTCTAATCCACTATCTTACAGTTTGTATGTAACCAAGTATGAATAAGCATTCTTACTTGGTTTAACTGATATCAATAATTTCTCTGCAATAAGTTAGCGTGGAGGAAGAGTTTTTGGTTGATTATTTAGAGATTTTCTGTTTAGGTAATTGATGATTTGCAACAACGTAATGTAGTGCTGCAACTTGAGGTTGTCCAACTTCATGAAGAGCTGGATAGAATGAAACGTTTTGGTGATGGAATAGAAAGTAGTGAGGATGCATCCATTGTTATTCCTTACCTCAATAGAATTCATGAGTTGGAGATGAGAATTGAAGTAAAGCAAAATGTATTAACTGAACTTCTAGATGAGGTTGAGAGACACAAGTATTCGACAGAAGAGCAGACAAGATGGGCAAGAAAAGAAGATATGTATAATAAAACAATTTCTAATTTGAAGAAAATGGTTGGTAACATGAGGCAGCAAATGCTGGCACAGACAAACATGCTTCAGTCTTCTACATTTATGAACTCTGAACTGTCAGGAATGCAACACAGGAAGCAAATGACTGACAACCAAGCTAGTATTTCTATGCATATGTTCAACGTGTCTGTGCAAACTGAGATAACCATGGAAGAGTTAGGAAAATTAGAGACTGAGATTTGTAGTGTACAAGAAGGGCAAACTGACTGGGTGGTGGGCAGGAAGGGGCCAGTTAGTAGTGTTGATGATGGTTTGGACAAGCAAGCTAGTCTTAGTATTGGAGAAATTCTTTTGCTACCTGATGTACATCATGACTCAGCGTCCTCCTCAGTAGCTGGAGATGGTAGTATGCGAGACAGTGAGCCAACAAGCTTATCAATATTGTCAGCTCGAGTAGACAGTGGTATTGAACAGTCAGAACTTGAAAGCAATGTAGATGGTAAGTGCAAGCAAGTTACTGATAGTTTCGTCACAGAGGATGCAATAAGACAACACAAAGTGGTAGAGAAGAAACTGTTAGAAATGTCACAGCAAATTTCCACTTTACAAAAGAACAACCAAGTCTGTCATGCAAGAATATTGGAGGTGTGTGAATGTTTGCAGTGAACACATTTTGTTTTTGATGATGCAAAGCATCATGCATTGTTTCTGATTCAATTGTGATGTATAATTAATAACAGTATTAACTTTTATGACTTGCCCTTGCTTGTCATGGTTGTTATTGTAAGTACAAGTGGTGGGCATTGCATACTTGTAAATTCTCTTTCTATAATGTATTAATTTAACCCAAATTAACTGCAACAATTTAATGACCATTCTACAAAGATGAAACAGGTTGCTCTGAGGTCAGTTTAACTTTAAAATTATGTACAAAATAAATGCCATGAAACCACAGGGTAATGAATATTATATGGCAGACCTCTCAACTCTCACGATTTCATCGTGAGACTCATGATTTATGGGCATGTCTCACGATCTCACGATTTCTCACGATTGCCAGTCCTTTCTCCCAACAAGCCTACCGTGAGACATTCTGACAGTTGCTTTGCACAGACTAGTTAGCCCCGTCTTTCCGGAGATAGCAGATTCTTTGAACTAGACTCTCTATACGGGCTCTGCTTGCTTGTATCTGGGGTATCTGGGGTATCTATCTGCAGTAAAAGTAACGTTTGGAAGTTTGAGGCCCTGCCTTGAAGGCTCAGAAACGTAAAGGGAGGCCGCTTAGGCTGCTAACCACGCCTACGTTGTAAACATGTTTAATGGGCGTGGTCATGAAAAAACAGTCTCATGATTTGGTGTGAAGAAAAGTTGAGAGGTCTGATATGGAATTTTTGGTGAGTTACAAGAAACAAATTTTGCTTGATCAGTTAAAGAGAATTGAGTGCATTAAACATTTGTGAAAGAGTTAATGATATGCGTAGTACACAGGCACTGCACATGCATTATGAGTAACTCTAGACTTACTCAGAGACTGGTAATCATTACACATTTGCCTGTTGCACATAATCATGAACAGACAAAAAGTGAAGTGCACTTCACAGATGCTGGTAAATTGGATTCTACCGAATAGCTATAAAAATAGTTATTGAAGTAGCTATTATTTGAGTAGTGCAGCTAGTAGTCATGTGCACTGATTGAGTTACTTTCCTGTCCTATTACTTGCACAGACAATACTTTGCTGGTATCTTTCTGTATGTTGAGGTAGTTGTGGTTGCTTGCAGTTGGAGGAAGCGAACAGTGATTTGGAAAAGAGGTGCTTACTACCACTAGGTCACAAGGCAGAGGTTGAAGTTTTGCAAAGAGACAGAGAGTTGGTAGGTGAATTGCTAGGAGCAGTTGATGATGGCAGCAGAGGACAAACAAGGGAAGAATTGGAAGAGCAAGTTAGACAGAAAGAAGCTTTAGAATTCCGGGTGAATGAATTGGTCATACAAGTTCAAGAATGTACTAGTTTGAAACAACATCTTAGAACAACCACAAGAGATTTACAGTCAGAGCAACAAGCACATGAAATGACAAAACGGATGGTTGCTAGCAAAGAGGTGGAACGAGAGGCGGCAATAAATGAAATGCAAAAGTACAAACAGCAGGTTAGCACATCAGTTTAGTTTAATAATAATCATGAGACGCTGTGTATTTCTACAGAGAGACAAAGACATAGAACGGCTAAGTGGACAGCTCCAACAACTAACAGTTGAAAACAAAGCTGCTGATGTTCACAATAGGGATTTACAATTGGAGGTAATGCAAACCTCTAAATTTTGTTGTGAATTTTACTTACAGTAATGTTTATTAATGCTGCCCATGTTGTGTTTACAGATAAATCAATTAGTTGATAATCAAGAACGGTTGCAGAAAGAGAACACTGAGGGATTGAAACAAGTGCAGTACCTGTATAGCCAAGTGATGGCTAAAACTGAAGAAGTACAGAAAAGTCAGGTATCTTCCACCAGTCCCATTGGGTGCATCTGTTCATACATTTCAGGCAATAATCATATTGTTGGTATAGCGCGTTGTAGAGGAAGTAAGGAGACAAATGCGTGAGATGAAGCAGGAAAGACAAGTTTCATCATACAGTCATGCTGAAGGAGTAGATAAGGTATCATCACTAGGTATGTATCAACATACTAAAAAAGGCAGTGAAGATGATCCACGGGCTGTTCCTCACCATCAGCTAAAGCAGATACCACCCACAGCTGGTGATTATCACAGTCCAAAACAGCCAACTGTGCAACTTCAAGGCAGTCATCTTTATGACCCTATAAATCCTACAAGTGTGTTGGGACATGGTGAGTATTCTCAACTGCAAGAGTGGATGAAAAGAGAACACATATCTTCAACAATCCGTGGACGAACTGTCCGCTCATCTCAACAACCATCCAACTCACTTGTTACACCTACCTCTGCTTCTTTGTATTCGTCTAACCCATTACCAATAAATGTTGGCAATTCTTCTCTGCAGCCATCCAAGCAATCTGCCCAATCTGTACCTGTGCAGCCAGGTCAAGTAAAAGAGCAACAACACCCACAGAAACGTTCGACTGATAAGGCTCTAGAATGTCCTCGATGTCAGAAACCTTTTTTAGCAGCAGACTTCTCAAACTACAGAGAACACCTGGAGCAATGTCTTACGTGATTGATAAAGAAATTTCTAATCTCTGTATAAAAAGTTATTTGCCAGTGAGCAATGAATTAGGATTGCTATATTTGGTGGTGTTGCACGTTTGTTTGCTGGTTTCAAGGCTGCAAACATATGTATTGCAGGTGCATATATGTAGATGTATTACTAGCATGGGCATTGTACTAACTGATGATAATTTTAAAAACATCCCATAACTGACTCTCAGTTCACTGCAAAAGAAAATGGTGAGACAAGCGTAGTCAGCCAAGCAATTGAAATACAAAGTAGATTGCTAGGACAGAACAAACATTGTCATTTGGTAATGGTGCTGTCTAGTCACTTGCTTCTCCTCCTATGCCAGTTAATTTTCCACTTGCTACATTGCCTGGTCTTGCTGGACGCTGCAGTTTCTGGTGCTGCCCAGCAGGAGGGATAGATGTCTGCTCTGCTACATTTGATGATCCATTCAATCTATCAACTATCATGTCACCTAATGCATCCAAAAAATTTGGGACTCCCTCGTATCCTAACACGAAAGAGACGAACGTGTTGGACTATTGGAAAATAGAGAAAAACCAGTGATAAGTACCTGGAAAAGAGTTTAGATCAATGATATAATGTTTCCTTGTTGACGTTTCGACAATCAGGTCAATTCCCAACAAAGACAAAGTCTAAAAAAAAATGGACACACTTACATCTAAAATGGAGAAACGATTCATAAAACCAACCATCTTTGTCCTGACTCGTTGTGCAATTGCTGCAATAACACGATTATCAGGAGGCACAGGTTGTGCATTCATGCCTCTATTGACTTCATTCAAGTGCGATGAAGCAGATGGTTTGGAGACATCATGGCTGTCAAAAAAGATGGTTGTTGTCCCGTCTAAAAGAAACAAACAGCATGACAGTGTTGATAACCATAGGTTTGACTGCTACTGACCTAATGCTGCCAAATTCTTTATGGATGGTCTGTGTACGAGGAAATGTAACTTACCAACAACAAATATCTGTGACAAAGACCATACTGTGCAATAATATGTATGACTGATGCTGTTCATTAGTACCTTGTACAATACAGCATTGTGATTTATAAACTGCTGCACTACACATGGAAATTTCATTGACTCAAGACCACTTTCGTCAAAAACGATTGCCATCTGTGCAAAAGACAAGCACGAGACTTTAATTAATTAAACAACCACAGATATATCCTGCATGCTTGAACAAACCTGATGGGCTAGTCTTGTTCCATGCGCAACGAGAGGTTTGCAGACTATTGGAAAATGACTGAAAGAGGGGTATGGACAAATGTGAAAAAAACTTACCACAAGGAAAATTGACTCCTGCTTTTTTTAACTTCCGTGAAATATCCATTGGTTCAGTCAGAGTAACATGAGGTGGAGAACACACCTCAGTATCTACAAGCACAACAGACCATGATAATCTTGATAGTTGCTCACAAACGTCTTATTGACCCACCCATTACCCTGGAAATGTCTAGAGGCATACAACTGTGCTCTACATTCACAGAATCTGTACTTCTTGTTCGCACTGTCAATTTGATGCCACAGATTCTATAGAGTAGCAAGATAGTTTGGACCGAAAATTAAGGACACAACCCTTTACACAAATGTGTTTCTTGAGAAATTCTGGCAGTGGTCACTCAGCAGAAATCCAAATTTTTATTTGTTCAGATGACCATATGGCTCTTCAATGAGCAACTATGCAGGTAGCGTAGTTGTATAATCATGTGGATCTTGAAGCACCATGAAATGGACATCAGAGAAGATTAAACACGTGCACCTAGGGCAATGTGTCATAATGTGTACTGGATAATACAAACATCACGCTTTGCTATATGTTAATCAGCAGGTAGACACAAATCCAGGCAGCCACGGGACAGTTCTCCATCAATCATCAATACAAGCCCTACCTACAGCGTTCTTAAAATTAAACTAATGTCACATCGCTATTAGTCAACACTATCGCTGACTACTGACAGACAGATGAAAATGCAGACAGACAGCAAACACAGACAACAAACAAGACAGATCCTAGATATATGCACACATTTAAGTTAATCACAATCTATAAAATTGTAAAATAGATAGAATACAGTTGAGACCAAAAGTCACCTCTGAACTTAAATTTCATGTCATCCATCATTTGATAGCAAATGCTTCGATCTAGTAGTGTTTGCACTGAGCTCAAAGGGTCAATAATGGGTATTTCTGGATGAGCAGCAGTGAATGTCTAAATATATCAAAGGTCCAAAGTCAAGTGCACCACCAACACTTTCCTTCAACAAACCTCAATTCGATCAACAGAGGCACTAGCTTCTTCATCTCCTCCGTCAGCAGCAACCATTAAATCTGTGATTTTATGAATTATGACATCAAAAGGCCCCTGCAGTTCAACTGGTTGACTCAAATCAATCTGGACAGCAGAAACCTCAAGCAATACAGAACAAACACCAGAAGAGGAAGGCACTAACCGGCACTAACTTAATCTTCTCTCTTGAACACAAAAGCAACACTCAACACATGTACAATATTCATTTGTGATGTTAAATTTTCTTATTTTAAAAAGTGTAGCTCTATGTTCTAATTTAAACATCTTGTTTGTACAGTTAGTTGTCACGTAGATAATACTAAGATAGGCAATGAATTACACGTGTTTTCTATGAAGTTCTCCCCTCAAATCACTGAGTACTGGTACATGTACAACTGAAAGTCCTGTCTATCATATACATGCATATACTACATATCTTGTCTCAAAATTCATAAGTCAAAGTTTATTAATAAAAATCCAAATGTACGACCAGCAAGCAAAAATCACATCTGTGAAGCCTGGCTAGCTGGTTTCCCTAGCAATGGCTGCCCCAGTCCTCAGACAACGTAGATCATCTGATATTGACAGATGTGCTTTCCTCATTGAACACAAGAATTGCCTACATATGTGCAATGGATGCAAACAGGTCCGCTTAGTGGTCTATAATACAGTAGTATCAAACCTAGCTATATCACCATGCAGAATTTCGGCAAAAAGCTCCAGTTCCATCTTAGGTGCTCGTATAAATGCAGCATACTTTCCGCATGTCGTCATAGCATTTATGCCACAAATCGGACGTTGACATCATAGGGGCCCCTTGCCAACCCACTCGCGGAACAGAGACACGACAGATCAAAAACAAATCATTCGTTATTCGCTATTCGACTAGCATCTTACTAAGACGATAACCAAATAGTACAATACGTGCGTACGTGTTAATCTAGATCTTGGACCGAGTAGCATGCATGTTGCATGGTGTCGCTCTAATGTAGACGCACGCCCCGGTCTATCATTTGCAGGACAATGGATGGAGGAGAATAATGTCCGGTCGACAGTGCTAACATGCATTGCAATTGCATTTTTCAGCCTATCTACAGCTAACGTCTAAACCTTCATTGCTAGTCTGTTCCTCTAGCGTCATAACATGCAGTCATAATGTGAAATGCATACTAGCCTCAAAATACTAAACAGTCGTGTTACGTTGAATCAGTGACTGCCTATAGCAAGTACTGCACAGTCAATATCGTTTGATAACATAACCCTGACCTCTTGAGACGCTCACTGAGCAGCGAGATGTTCAGTTTCTTTGCTTTCTTCTCACTCAGCCAGTGACCTACTCGTTTCTGCTTCTCATTGAGTCTACTCATGACGCAGTAACGCCAATCCACGAAACCATTGGTCAAATTGTCAGTTCTGTTCTACAGTCGGATACGGGACATTGAACTAAAGCACGTGTTGCAACTGCTGACCAATCGGTCTAGACGCTCATCTCAGGCATGGCTCTCTCTGGTGGCGGAGATGCAGATGAGAGCTTTGATATTGACACCAAAGTTCAGATGAGTGGCGTACTTCTCAAGCAGCCATTCGGTCATAAATCAAAAGGGAAATGGCAGAGACGGTTTGCAGTCGAGAATTTGTGGGCGTGACGTTAGTTGCTACGATACCGTCTTTTCTCTAGATTCTTTATTATTAAAGAAGGTTTCATTCTTTACTATGGAGAAACAGAGAAAAGGAGCTTTGAGAGATCTCATCATTTCAACATCCATCCCAAGGTGGTTGCCTCGTCTACGTCGTCGGCATGCAATCTCTACAGCGCTCCTTTGTCATCTCTTAGTGTTTAACTTTGTCTGTCTGTTTGTCTGTCGAGTTTGCCACTTTCACTATTTTGTACTAACTTTCGACCAGTACTAGCGTCTAGCTAGTTTAGAGGCTGTTTATTTCTGAGAGTGAACACTGCTTTCGTTTTTAATTAATTAAATGCGCCCTAGACCTAGAGGGATTAGAAATAGTTGCCGCACTAACAAAAGGATAAAAGGTGCGGCACTTATTGGAAGAAACGTGATATTTGGTGTCACTTTTGCATTTTTGTGGACTCAGTTGTTAATCTGTAGGTGTAGGGTGTAGCTAGGGACGTCTTACCGGAAATGGCCACCAACTAGACGGAAATACTTCACTCAACCATTCGACGGAAACAACCATATGTAAACAACTTTGAATGTACAGCGTGCGTTCACTGTTATGGTTCCTATCTTGACATATGGAGCTTGTCCTTTATATATATATATATATATATATATATATATATATATATATATATATATATATATGTATGTATATATATGTATATATATATATATATATATATATATATATATATATATATATATATATATATATATATATATATATATATATATATATATTAGGCGGAGTCACCCGGGACATTCCGATTTGATTACTGATCATGACTTTTGAGTGTATCTTCAAGGTCATAGCGGATGGAGAGTAAGTGAACCTGCAACAAAGCGCCGCATCCAAGTCATTTAGTGTTTGATGATAAGACTACCTGTCCTTTCTCAGCCACCTGTATAAACAAGTGTCCAGATGCTAGTGACATGCACGTGGTATTAATTTGTTCATGCTTGCAAGTAGGTGCTTGCCAGTACTTGTGCAACAACTGCCTGGTGTTGTTGTGATTGGAGTACGTATCTGTGCCTCGTTGTTGAGGCTAAAATCAATTGTTGGGTGTTCTAGGAACACACGCATAGGTAAGTTTCCTGCTTTGGGGTGTGTTTGGAAGGACATTACTAATTCTGAGGAGTCAATTTTTTGGCGCCTAGGGTTCAGCACTGTAGTGCTTTCTTTTTCATTATTTTGTGATTTGTTTGTTCTCATCTGATTTGTTAGTCTTTTTGCTAGTAGTAATGCATACAAAGGCTATGTACTGTATATTTAGGGTGTTATTCCATTGGGTGGTTGCACTGTCAAACAAGAATCAGAATCTGGAGATAAGACTAAGTTTCCTTTAATAGTTGAGCATCGAGACTTCAAGGTGTAGTTTTTTGTGTTTGAACTTTGGTTGATTACTACACATTGATTATGTATGGTGGTGGCGTTAGGGAAAAATTCTGCTTGCTGCAGAAAATGCTGAAGAAAGAGATAAGTGGATAGACATGATCAGAAATTCAGGCAGAGTGTTGGCTTGGACTGTTGCATTGGGTGTTAACTACTTGTCAAACTCAGTTGTTCTTATTCAGTACATGGAAGAATGCGCAATTGGGTGATGCTATGATTCACCAGCTGGAGCAAGAAAGTAGGAAAATGGCTGAACAGCAAGAAAAAGTTAAAGGTAGCATTCTGTAAAGAACTAAGACCCCGTTTACACAAGCACTTGTAAGCGGGCCAGCCCGTACTGGTTTGGTTTGTACAGTATGTGTAAACGCGGGCTGAGCCTAGGTCGAACCGTGCTTAGCCATGCCAGCTCGGATTGGTATTTCTAGCTGGGCCAGATCGGCCTGGCTCGAGTCAAGTACATCGTGTAAATGCATAGCGCGCTGGAAAACGAGTTGCACATGCTCATTTGGTACAAATGGCATGGAGTGAGACGGAGACTCTGTCTTATTCGATTGTGGAGCAACCAAGATGTGCAAGAAACAAATCTTTTGAACTTTGTTGTTGCAACAGTCGCTTGGCGATAGACCTACGTCTCCTATGATTAGTACAATGTCTCGTATATGTCCTATGCATTTTTAGAAACATGAGCAGCTTGACTTCTGTCCATTGCAAACATGAGCAAATGCAAGCTATGTCAATCTCAAGTAACGAACACAAGTTAATTAATGACACACCTATTAAGAGTGTTGGCTCGCTTCTACAGAGTGTTTCGTGTAAACGTAGGCTAGAATGCTGGGCTAACATGGCTTGGCTCGGCTTGCTATGCGTGCTCGTGTAAACGGGGTATGAGTATTTTATGTGTGCAAGCATATGCTTTTGAGTAGACCTGCTGCACAATGAAGCTACTGCATTAGCAGAGGAGAAGGGAAAGAAAGAGGTAATTCCAGGTTGCTTAGAAAAACGGACTGCATGACAGAAATGACAATAACAGGAATGATAATGCATGACAATAAATAATAATAGTAGGGAATTGGACACCGACAACTGTATGCAACTGGGTCTAGTCAAGTGCTTGTGTGTCGATGAGTATAACAGTGTTCAGCACTGCACTATGTGGGAGAAACTTTATTATGAATCTTTATCAAATGAAAAGGTTTTCTGGTTGAAGTTGTATGCTTGGACAAGATTCTAGCCATCAACAGGATTGAACTGCTTGCTCTGACTTAGAATCAGGCATCATTCATTGGGGACCACGGAGTTGCAGCAGCTTGATCAAAGGATTGGAATTTTTGTGCACAACATTTACCAGTACTGACATTCTTTGACTGATATGTTGATTGATTTTATTCTCCGTGTAGCTAGAGAGTTTAGGGGTTACAACAGACTGAGTCAACGTCTAACTCGTGTACTCTAGGACTGGACATTTATGACGTACAGCTCTGATCTCTTTATGCAGATCAAGGAATGTAATTCTGAAGATCTTTGTACAGTACTCAGTTAGATGCATGTTGTGCTTAGCAACTGTTTGCATTCAATAAATTAGGTTTGAAGTACTTGGGAGTGTATATAACCATAGGCAATTTTTACACATAGTATGTTGACAGGATTTAGAGAAACAAGCAGCTGATCTTGCTCGTGAAAAACTGTCTATTGAAGAGCAGTTGGCAAAGTTTAAGGAAGACAAGGAAGTGACTATGAGGTTGAGGTTATTCTGAATCTTATTGTTAAATATGTAAAGGCTTATATGTGTCAGTGAACTTCAAGGCACTCTAGAAACTCTTCGTCAAGTAAAGCAAGACAAAGAGCACATTACACAATCTTTGCAGAGTTTGCAAGATAGATTCACGGTTTGATATTGGGATGTGAGTGGTTGTAGGTTTGTGTCAATAACTTTGCTTGAAGGAACTTAACCAAGAAAAAGAGCTTACTGCTAGTCAACTGGAGGAACGCAATCGAATAGCCTCACAACTTTTGGAAGAAAAAGAGAGGCTGGCATCGCAGACACAGTCTTTGACTGAAACATTGCAGGTAACAGCTAGGTGTCAGCCACACTAAATTATTGGCTTTGATGTACCTTCTTCATTAACTTCAGACAGTGGAATCAGCAAAAGAAAAACTTGCCAGGGAACATCAGTTGGCAGAGGAGCTGTGAGAAATAGATTTGTGGTTTAATAGGAACTTTGTTGTGCTGACCTGATTGTATACTGTAGTTTGCTTAAAGAAAGTGAGGAGAAGCAAAAGATAGAAAAAGAAAGGAAACGACAGTCATTAATTGTACAAGAGAAGGAAGAACTTATTAAAGTAGTTAATTAAATGGGTTAATGAGCATTGTTGGTGTGTTTGTGATGCTGTTGGATTAGATTGTGGAGCAAGAGAAGAAAGCCAAAGAGAAGGCTTATCTTGTACTAAATGACGTTAGGCTCTCAAAGAATGATTGTATTATAAAATGACTCATATGACTCTAGACAGAAAAAAGACAGCGTGTGGCAACAGAAAAGCGACTTCGTTTGGCAGAAGATTCCCTAAAGAGAGTTGATCGTGTATGTGTAGTCATCTAAAATTAATTGGTTGTCTCTGCTGTGATTCTGTAGGATGTGTTTATTTCAGGCTTTAAGAGAAAGTGGAATCAACTTGGACATTGAAATTGAACTTGACGTTCAGAACTTGAGAAGTGAGGTTTATGAATAGTTTTTAACCACTCATTGATTAATGTACAATCTCTGTCACTTATAGAATTTTTTGAGGAAGCAGCAGAAGAGGCTAGGCTAGATGCAGAGAAACCTCGGATCATGAAAGATGCTGTGTTAGCTCGTACCAGTTATGTTCGTAAGTCTGGCATCATTTCTGGCTCACCTGAAACATCTCCTTTGATTGATCGGAAAGCAGAACAAGAACAATCAGCAATTGTTGACGGCAGCGAGTCGCTTAAAACAGATGAGAAAAAGGAGGAAAAGGGTGACAAGAAGGAAGAGGAAGAGGAAGAGGAGAAAGGAAGGAAACTAACAACAGAACATCGTCCAGAAGATCTGAATCAGCATATAGAAACAACGCAAGCAGACTAGAATTGGTGGTAAGCCTTAATGTTGTGAATGCTTAGCTGCCAAATGTTCAAGCAGTGTGTTAACACCCATTGCTTGAAATCATGCTATCTGCTGCTGAATTAGGCATTGTTTGATTCTGAATATTAAATGTTGAATAAAGTAGATTGGAATTGCTATACTTTCTAACTAGTGCTGTCTATTTTTCTTGTTTATATGCTCTACAAATGCCGTATCTAATTTCGTTACTCTTGTCTGCTCATTTAGTTCTTTCCCAAATACTTTCTTTGCGTATTGTCACTTTCCACTTATCGATTGTGTTGACAATCTGTTTTGGGGCAACTTGCACGGTACTCTGTCACTCCACAAGAAACTGGATCCCCATGACTGTCGTGGAGCTGCATAAAGAAGGGGAAATGTAATTCTTTGCTCAAATGATTGAATTGAACAACTAAATGCCTTACCAAAAACGTGCGACCTGCTAAAGAGCTTGGTTCTTTTAGTGAAAATCCAACTGAGGTTCCGCAGATTTGAGCTGTTCTGAAAATGAAACAAACTGTAAACCAAGTGTTGTAAGTGTTTTGACTGACAAACCCTTTGCTGTCTCTTTGTACGGGTAATTCAACAATTCGATCGTAGTTAGCATCCATACACTGGTCTAGAAAGCCATGTACACATCTAGAGACAGCTGCTGTGATTGCAAACTTTGGTACAATACCTGCTGGTATGGCATAGTCTAAGCCACTTAACCCAGCTACGTTGTTGTCAGCCGATAGACAGCTTTCCTTAATGTTTCCTTCAATGGTGACTGGGCCTCCACAGGTCTATGTCAGATAACAACTTCATGTACAGATGTTGCATCTTTCAAAAATAAACTCTTCTACCTGTTGTCTAAAACACAGCTCTCCACATTGTTTGTTATTAGCTTGAAGAGCCACACATGCACATTTAGAATCTGCAACAGGTAGCCCAAACAGATTGTCTGCATTTCTTTTTAACTAAATTTGAACTTCTTACATGGGGTAGGCCATACCATTCCACACAAAGTTATTGACTGTGTCTCTGTCCCCTCATCTGTTCGGTGGCTGAGCTTGTACTGCAGCAAAGAGCATTGTATGAACATGTAGCAACATAAATGATTTTAGAGGTTATTTTTACAACTGCTATTGCCCCAATGAAGGAGGTTATTGCCACAGTATTGAAAGATCGTTGTGAACTTCTTCCCTGGAGATGTCTGTGCATTATTACATAAATAGTCTTTTAAAAAGAGAAGAGAAAGTGCAGTTGATGTTACCCATGGGAAACTTGGTCTGCTGGCTCTTTTGTCATGTTGTTCATAAACAGTGCATTGCACTTTTTACCATCGGGCTCTACAGACTGATGTGAAAGTGATGGATCAATATTTCATGAAAGAACTTACTTTTCACGAAGTCTTCATATTGGATTGTTACAAACTGTGCATGGTTGTATGAACCTTGAGTAGAGATAGTCTGGTAGGCAACCATTTGTTTGGTTAAACCCTAGAACACCACATACAGTACAAATCTTTGTGGATTGAAGTTCTGTTGTTGTATACCATTTGGTACACTTGATAGAATGTAAAGATACCGGTGGCTTTACCATCATCAGACTTCACATTGGCCACTGCACTCAAAGTATCTGAAAAGGAGAAAGAACCACATAACCACGAGTTGGATGACATGGTTACATTGGTTTACCAAAGCAACTTCTGCAAATAATGGGGCCACATGCTAGGCGTCCGCCAGCATTTCCTGTGGTGGTACTGCCAATGTTACTACCTTTTCCAAGATCATCCTCCCCAGCATGAACCTGTGAGACACACTGTTAGACCAGTCTGTCACACATGGTAAGTATTGTATGTTATTACTACAACTCCTCTTCCCAAAACTGTGGTTGGGCCATACAGAGTCACCAGTGATTCTTCATGTATTGTAAAACTTGCCACACCGTTCTCATCAGCAATGATATTCCCAAGGTCTCCTACGTGTCTATAATTGTGCAATCAGTGTAAGGGCTTGCTAGCTGGATGCATCCATGTCAACAGGTCTAACCTGTTATTACCATCATTTGGACCACCATGAGGATGATAGTGGGGATTGTAGTGACCACCATAACTGAGACAGCCTAGAACAGCATAGCACAGAAACAGAATGTATGAGATATCTGGTGTAGTGGTGGTATATAACTGAGATGTATACCATTTGATTGATTGCTGCTTTCATGAATATGGAAGCCGTGTTTAGATCTAGGCTTGAGTCCAGAGATGACTCCTCTGACAACAGTAGGGCCACCTAGAGTCTAAAGAAAACCAAAATTGTGTAGATGTACCTTGGTGGTAATGGACCAAATATGCTAACGTTTTGTTGAAACGTGACCGTCCCTTCTACTTTGGTATCCAAATTTGGAACTAGATCAGCTACAGCGGTCCTTATGTCTACATCATACAATACTTACAAACACCCATCTCTATATTGGCTGTCTAGAACGAGCAGCAACCTACCGTAGCAACAGGCGGGTCTCTAGAAAGAGGCAGAAATGTGATAAGAAAAAGAATTATTTAAGCTGCTATTGCTGACTTTATTTACCTTGCAGACATATTGCTTCTTAATCGTTGAACACTGACTGCTGGCATACCATTGGCCTGGATGATTGTATACATGGTTAGCACTACTCTGTTGTCTTCTTCTACGTGTGAGAACGCCCTTCGTCAGATATGCGCATCCAAGCATATGATTACTGTGACCGTTCGTTGAGTAGTGCGGCTGTCTGTGAGCCCAGTTCATGTAGTCATAGGAAGTTGATGTTCCGTCACTCCATTGGAACTGCAGCGGGGGATTATGTCCTGACCGGTTTTCGTTATATCCTGCATAAACAAACACACACGCCAATTGCAAGTCGTTGAACGCGCGTGATGCCGTCGCTTGCTTGTATTGCCTCCGCATGCATGGTACAGCACATCACGCACCTATCCACACGTCTTGTCTTGATTCTCTCCGTATGAAGTCGTTTTCAGCTGGAGTATGAACGCTGGCCAAGTCTCCTCCTAGTCGCAGGCATGTCATGCGAGCATCACTCCACGTGGCAGTGACAGGCTCTCCGACGAAGCTATCTTGTGAAGCCACGAACTTATAACAGTTACCACTGAAGAAACTCCAGCCTGTTGAACAGCCGAGACTCACATCAAGTACTAGTAATAGGGGTACGCAGACTGCAACGGGGAATTGCAACATGACCATATATCAGCTATGATTTGTCAGTCTCTCTGATGGTCGGACTGGGCTAGACTGCTGTGACCATATATAATATACGCGACCACGATCAATAACAAAACATTAAATATCTATATGGTACTGATACTTGTAAGTATGTATTCTCCTCTAAGTGTTGGGTGTTTTTCTCGCCAATGTGAAATGTCAACTCTAAACACCGTCGGATTCCTTTAGAACGGCAGCACGTGTCACGAACTGCTTATCCGTGCAATTGATCAATGAGTAACTCCGCCGTCCGTTTACATCGGATCTTACTAGTGTCTACCGCAGCTGTTTGGTTACTGTATCATGATGTGTAAAAAGAA
Source organism: Corticium candelabrum (assembly GCF_963422355.1). Lineage (NCBI taxonomy): Eukaryota > Metazoa > Porifera > Homoscleromorpha > Homosclerophorida > Plakinidae > Corticium > Corticium candelabrum. Next base: position 8,814,700 of record NC_085089.1, read on the forward strand.
GCCGCCTTTCATTGTTCCACTATGCTGTAAACACAACCAAGTGTACCGCTGTCGACAAAATCGGTCAACTAGATACTCGCGTGCCACAACCTCCGAATTCTCAAGTCTAGATCGTGCAGGTTAATTGACGTTATCAACTACGCTTGTTTTGGAGCTGCAACTTTGTGCTTTTGCACTAACAGAGTGCGTCCATAGGGGGCATTGTTCTGAATTACTACATCTACAAACAGATTTATTCAGACTTCTATTACACGCAATAGATTGCTATCGTCGCGTCTTATTATAAAGCCACTCGACTGCATGCCACAGAAATGCGACACACAGAGCTCATGACCGTGTTGTATTACCTTGTTGGCATTGTCCTCTTACGCCTACACAAAGAAAACAACCAATATTTACAGTTGGAAGCCAATGATTGTAATACTGGTTATAATTTCCGATTGCTCTGCATTCCATTCTCAGACGTACAATGTAAGTGACGTGACTTTGTAAAGCCATCAAGACCACCCAGCAACGCACTGTACAATTTTTCGTCAACCGATTTCTCTAAGCTCAAAAGAATTAAATTTTCTCGTCGTTCCCGCCACTAGCGGCTTTGCGCCTTCTCATTGGTCATCGCAGCGTGCAGAACCGGATGCCCCTGGGGCTTTCGCGTAATGGCGCCAAATTTATCATGGTTAGCACGACTAGATTTACTAATAATACAAATTGTAGCTTACCGGAACCAAAAGCGGCAATTACTGAGAGCAGAGAGAACACAATAGTGGAGCTCATTTTGACCGACACTTAGACCTGCTGTAAATGGTTTGCGCATGCTCTGTCGGTGTCTAATGGAGAGTAGGGACGTCTTTCGTGTACATACAGTTTCTTTTTTGAACGGTGATTTTGTGGCCTGAATATATTTATCTCAGCAACGATGGCTTACTAGCAGTGCAGAACTGGAACGAGAGCAGGTGAAACTTTTGTAGAACGCAATCAAGCACATTGGAGCGGACTTCCATCCATTAATCATCTCTAGTATTCTGCCATGAATCGCAAATGACTACTTTTGAGAAAAGTGGATCTAGAAAGCAGAAGCAGCTTCGTGGGTCTCTTGGAGATCTTTTGTCTTATGCTACCTACTTGTCTGACTATCAAAGGTTGAGAAGTCTCGTTGGTAAAGCTAGCAAGAAGCTCCCACGTTTGCTAGACAGCAGCGGACGCACAGCGTTGCACGTAGCAGCGTCTTTATCAGCAGGTGGAGGAATGACTGAGTGGATGTTGGAGAACTGCAATTTAGAAATAGACAAAACTGACAGAGAGTCAATGTGGACAGCTCTGCATAGAAGTGTCTATTATGGAAATATCGCAGCAGCTATAGAGTTGATTAAAGTACGTGTTGGAGGGGTAGGTGGAGGACACTTTTAAATAGTTGATGTTGAATGCCTTTGTCCCTCTCCCAGCGTGGTGCAAATGTTTATAAAGAAGACAGAGAGGGTATTACTCCTCTAAATCTATTAGACTACAATAGACAATGGACTCGAAAACTCTTTGAAAGTGAGTGTTAACACAGCTACAGTATTTTTTGATTGTCGCTAATTAATTTTGTAATATATATGTTACAATGCTGAGTATATGTTTCCAGGAGATATCAAATGTGGTAGTGAGGTTCTAACTTGGGGACTTAATAATAACCTGACACTTGGCCATGCTGATGAAGCAAGTCGAGCTCACCCAGAACGTGTGTGTGCTTTAATGGGACCCGCTTCTGCTAATGTCATTCAGGTAATGATTTTAGACATCTCAATATGGCAGTTCTAATTTTTCTTGTTCAGGTGTTGTTGTGTAAATTTCATTCTGTGTTTCTTGCCACTGATGGCAGAGTGTTTACCTGTGGCCATGGGCATGGAGGTAGACTAGGGCATGGGGATGAACAGAGTCATGTGGTGAGATAATTAAATGGCTAGATGTCAGGTTTATTTAGAGTGATATGGTATAAGACAAAGCATATTGGCGGATTTTATTTTGGTGGTTGGACATAGTTGTTTGATAACTGATATATGTCTTACCATAAGTGGTCTTGATGTGTTTGTAATTGACAGCTGTGTTAGTGGCTGACATTTCCCTAACTTCTCCAACTACTGCATAGGCACAACAGACGGCAAGCAGGGATTACCTACCATCTTGCTGATCCATGTGCCTGATGACGTCAATGTATCCCGGAGGCCAAATTAATTAATGGCGGATTTTGTATTGGCGGTTGCTGAAAAATCTGCCAAAACGCCAAAATAAATTCCTTGCCAATATTTTATCATATATGGTATATGATTGTTTAGGTTCCAAAGCAGATTGAATTTTTGAAAAGTGTCAAATGTGTGTGTATTGCTGCTGCAAGAGATCACACTGTCTTTCTTAGTGATGGGTTGGACTTCTGACGTAGATGAATGGTTATAGAGCTTACTGTGAATAGTGCATGTTTAGTGGTGAGGTATCAACTTGTGGACTTAATGATTGTTGTCAACTTGGCTATGGTGGCTCACAAAGCTCAAGTTGTAAGCAAAGTTTATCTCCTCGTTGGGTAACTAACACTATTACAATTTTTTTAATTGACGTGGGAGACTTATGAGTTTACAGGTGAAGTTTTTCAAAGGACAGAGAGTGACACATGTGGCAGCAGGTCGCTACCACACGGCTGTTTGCACTGAGAATGAATTATACACCTGGGGAAGAAACATAGGCCAGTTGGGATATTCTGGAACTGACATCATGCAGTATGTACCTAAACAGGTTTGCTTGGTGTCATTGTGTGGGTTAGTTGATTACTAGTACTGTGTTGGTTTTTAGGTTACAGGTCTTTTGAAAGGGTTCAAGATGTTGCTGTTGTGTGCTAGTGACTCAGCAACAGCCTGTTGTACTTCTAATGGAGATACCTTTGTGTTAATTGACTACACATGTCGAAAGATTGCTGTGTCACCATTTAGGTTGATGCCAAACTGAGAACGATTGTGATTTTACATTTTGTAATAATGCATATATGTAACAGTCCAAGTGAGCTTCCTCTCGATCTATGCATTTCTGCTTCTCTTGCCTATCGTGACAGTGAATCAGATATTAATGTGGGAATGGTTGTTCTTTTGGCTCTTACTAAATATGGAGAGGTTAGTCATGCATGTACTAACATGAAAGCTACATATTTATTATGTTTCTTCAATGAATAGTTACATGTGAAATTCTGTTGTCCATTTACCTTGTTATATAGTGTGGGATTTTAGGTGTGGAAATGGTCTCCTGGTCTCAGAGCAATGTCCCGTTGTCGATGGCTGAACAAGAACGGTTGCATCAAGAGTATTGTAGGTGAATTGTTTTGTTGTTAGTCTCAGATAATTGTCACTGTCCTAAGTCATGCTTTGTCTGATTGTGATTGCTATCCATGTTTATCTTTGTTTGTGTATTTTAGTTGCTGATGTGAAAGTTGGCAGAGAAGTGTACCTTGTGTCAGGTATGTTATGGATAATTATTCAGATAATTATTCATATTGGCATGCTTGTGTCCTTTCTTTATTGGTGTTTACAATATGATTTGGATATGTGTAATGTCTTGCAGTTAAGGGACAACTTTATAAAGGATCATTTGTTCAACCCAAAATATCTGATGAAAGAGTTTGCTCGTCATCTCTATTTTCAGCGTCTGGTCCCAATAAAGCAACATTCTACAAGAAGCCTTTGGAATGGCATGTATGGAAATGCAGAGAGGCTGATCGAGAAGCAAAGTCTGTTGTAGTGTTGGAACGACTTCAAAAACTTCATCGTGTAGTGAAAGTGTTTTGTGACTTCAAAGGACAAAATGTAGCTGTTTTATGTCATGATCCAATACTAAGGTTATTGCAGAATCATGAAGGTATTGATCTTGAACTGATTAGAATTAATGTTATTGGTTTGTGACAGTCTCTCTCAGTTTCCTCAGATTTCTTTATCTTCATTTGCTGCCGACATGCAGCTGTTGTTGGATGAGGCAGATCCATTGGATTCGGTTCATGATGTTCTTGTGAAAGTAGGACAGCTTGCTGTTGTTGTTAAACTAGTTTGTTTTGATGTCTGTCTGCTGCTAGGTTGGAGAGTCACATAATGTGCTTCCCCTTCACAAAGTTGTTCTTGCTAGTCAAAGTTCTTATTTCAGAGATCTATTTGCGATTAGGCAATCTTCAGCTATTGAAGTGAAGAATATTGAACTTAACGTGTTTACTCATCTGCTTTCCTTTCTTTACACTGGCAAGCTTGAGGCTGTTTCTGATACTGTTACCATCACTTGTAGCAGTGGAAGCAAAGAGTGTGAAGTCTTCTCACTTTCAGAAGATGGTCAAACAGACGGCCACAAAGATTTTGTGCATGAAGACTTGATTGGCTGTTTGTTTAATTTGAATGATGTCAGTCAGCAGTTACATGAAGACACTTTTTGTAGTGATGATGAAACAGAGTCAGTTACTCGTCTTCACTCAGAAAGTTGGTTGATTTCAACACAGTTTGCAGGCCAAGGGTTTGCAGTGGAAAGTGGTGCTAATTCAGAAACAACACAAACTCCCTTGTCTCCAAATTCTACTTCAGCATTTGCTATGTATCAGGCTATTAAACAGGAAGAGGAGCAAGAAGTAAAATCACACAGGAAACAGACACCAAGTCATCGAGATAGCAATGTGTTATCTTTGGCGGTAGAGAAGCTATATGAAGCATCTATCAGGTTTAAAGTGACCGGCCTGACTAGGCGGTAGGTGGTATTGGGCATTAAATAGGATTTGGAAATGAAGTGTTGAAAGTGTTTACTTTGTTAATTAGTTTGGAGGAGATGTATTCAGAGAAGCTCAGACATGCACGTTCTTTGAAATTGGAGTTGTTTTCTGGTGAACTGTTGGAGCAGAAATCATGGTATACAGTTTAATTCTTATATGTCTAGTTACTTTCTCACTGGTTGTTATTGCATAGTCTTGAGCTATTGCTTGCATAACTAGAGGATATTAGCCACAAATGGTTGAACAGCAATACTAACTATGCACACTTGTTTAGAGATATCTGTAATCTTTTTGCCAACATTGACAGAAACTTAACATTATTATAAACAGAAAGTGTTCTAGAGTGGGTTTTTCAGAGTGTTGTAGTTGATCTTTTGTTTACTATGTAATTAACCTCTTTGTTATGATCAAATTTGTACTGACTTGATTAGATCCAACTGACATGCAAATGTAGTATGCAAATGATAATTGTGACCTGCTTCTTGCTATGTAGTTCACATTTACATGATGTCACATTGATAGCAGAGGATGGAATCTCCATAGGATGTCACAAGTGCATCTTAGTGGCTCGTTCTGGTGAGATATTTTGGTCTAGTTTGTGTTGACCTCTTTACTGTATTGTTGATTCAGAATACTTTCGAAGCATGTTGACCATGGGCTGGAAAGAGGTGATGTCAAAGCCAGTCTGGTTCTATTTTGCCCATTTCCTTGCAGTGTTTGTAAACATTTTCTTTGGCTTCAGACTGTATCTGGCCCACTTTCTCTGTATTTACATTTTTCATCAATGGTTATGCAAGTTGTTGTTGATTTTATCTACTCAGATGAAGCTGCATTGGTGAACAGTAGGTGTAATTGGTCAGCCCTATCTTATTGTCAAACAGAAGTTGTTTGTTGAAGGTTGCAATGATTTGAACTTCATTGGATCAGTATTGACTGCTGCTGACCAAGTAAGTTTGTTTCTTTCTGTTCTGTCTTGTGGTTTAGTTATCCTAATGAGCTATTTATTATGTAGATGTTAATGGTCAGGTTGAAGGAGATTTGCGAAGCAGCTATTTCAAGGCTGAGTCAGTTTGATGGCTTCCTTTCTGCATCACAAAGGATTGATAGTGATGTTTTTTTATTGCTAGTGACTGTTAGAACAGTTGTTGAGATTTTGGAATTTTCTGACTTATATGGTGCTTCTCAGTTGAAGACAGCAGCACTGACATTCATTTCATGCAACTTGGCAGACTTATTAGAGGGAGGTTGTCTTAACAACTTAAGCAGATCTTTGGCTGATGACATCACCGCTTTTTATAGGAATTTGGTATTGAGAGTTAGTTTGGGGCAGTCCATTGTGTTTTTGTATAGCTATTTGCTTTTGTACAGATACCAGATGTAGCCTGTAGAGTTTTGAAAATGTCTGGTGGGTACATTCTGGTTTGTTCATTGGAACTTTGTTATTGTGTATATGGTATGGTACAGCTGTTTCATTTGATGAGGTTCAATCTGTTGGCTATCTGGACTGTTTGAATGGCAAAGAACAAGCTAACAAGAGAAAGTTCTCTGTGAGACACGAGTCAACTACAAGTCCTGATGTAAATGATGGTCTTGGAAAGATGATTTCTGGTGGATTGGAAGACTTACAGCCAAAAATGGGAATGCAACCAGAATCTGGCTGTTTGATGTATCAGTCTTCTATTAACATTGATTCCAAAAAAGAGGTGAAAAACCCACCACTTCAACAAGTATGCCCATCATTTGTTGATTAGATAATTTGTGTACTTGCAATTGTGTAGTATATTGCTGCTAGACTAGACTCTTAGTAAAGGCACCACGGGAGACTTACTAGTTACCACTCACTCGTAGTCGGTGAGGCTTATAATATTGTTTGCTAAATTGAATGACCGAGGAGCTAATTGAGATAGAAACTAAACTTCTATAGTAGTGTGGCACATTAGACAACTTGCAGCTACTCTCAGTATGTAGGAACTGTGGATTTGTTATGTGATAGTACATAATCAGAGAATTGGTTAACAGAAGGATTTTAGTGTGAATGACATAGGCGTAGGAACAGGTCGGCTAGCCCGACCAGATTTTGAAAAATTGAGTTTCACCAGTCAACGATTGGCACTACTTCCAGTTTAGGAATACATGATTAAATAAGTAACATATTTGTAGATGGTTTATCCACTTTGTTAGTAGACATGATTGTTTGCTCCTTAAGGCCTGTCCACACTGGCAACTGGATCCGATTGCGATCCAACTGCAATGCTGTCCACACTTGCCACTGGATCGTGATAAATCCCATCCACATCGGGAGGTGGTTTTGATCGTGATCCGATTGCGATTGGTTGAATCCAATTAGAAATTATGGGTGTTATTCTCACGTATGCTACGCGTATACGCTTGTAGTCCGAACATCTAGCACTCCTTACTCGTCTTTGTTCTCGCTCACCTTACGTCGCTGTATCAACGCTTTCCACAAGCAAAGAAGCCACACGTTCTCATCAGTCATCAGTCACGTGATATCAAAAATGAGGCGGAGGTAGTGTTTTCAAAGTGCAGTGTGGACGCTCGTTATCCCGATCGAATCGCGAATCATTCTGGTCTAGTGTGGACAGGCCTTTAGTCTATGTAATCAACAATTTTACAATACTGTATTGTTCAATAAATCAGCACTACATTGGGGCATCGAGGTCATTCCTACTGTGCACATGCGTGTAACCATGTCTGCTTCTTCCGTGAAGGACGTTGCTCCCATGCAGCTAGTGTGCACTATTTCCGCCTAGTAGCGCACGTTAGGCCCGACCACTTCTAATTTGCTTCCTACTTCGCTAAATGATAGTCAAAATTGCAGTTGTTTTATTATGTTTCTCTTGAGTTTGTATTGGTAGAGTCAGCAGTATTATAGCTGGTAGTGCAAGTTTCTTGCTTGATTAGTTGATATGAAACTGTAGAGATTGGTTGTGAGTGGACATCAGTGCAATTTGTTAACTGTGAACTGACAGCCGTTGAAAAATGAGAATTTAGAAAAAGTACCGTTAGATCAGAAATTAATTGTAGTAGCTGTAGCGTTTGCGTGATTCTTTATTTAGTGTTTTGTGTGATGTACAGTATAAACTACATTAATTAAAGTGTCAGTTGTCTGGCAAGTTGTAAGATGATATATATATATATATATATATATATATATATATATATATATATATATATATATATATATATGTCTGCCCCTTGTTTGCTGAGGTATTAGCTAAAGAATTAAGGCATGCTACATGTGATGGTGTGTGGGGATTTGCTCGCCTTTTCTTACTGCCGAAAGCTGTCCTTCGATGTCCTTTAAGAGGAGAAAAGAAGAAACGTCATGTGGTAAAAGCAGAACTGCTCACGCCTTCAGAAATGGCAGACAGGGGATCTTGTTGGTCTCTGGGAAGATGCTAGAATTGATGCCAAGCGCCATAACCAGAAATCCAAGCATTTCACAGTCACTGAATCAAATGCCAAGCGAGCTCTGCGTTTGGCTAGAGAAGGTCGGTACAGCAATGCCATGAAAGCACTTGGTTCGTTGGGCTGTGCTCCTCTAGATGACCCTTCAGCACTTGATGAGTTACGTCAGTGACACCCAGAACATCTACTTCCTGAATGGAATGAGGATATTCCACCCCACTGACTGTTTCCTCTGCTTCAGTTTTGGCTGCTCTTCCTGCTTTCCCTCCAGCTACTAGCCCTGGTGGTTCAAAATTGCGCTGTCAGCATATTCTAGATGCTATTGATGGAATGACCACCCCTTCTGCAAGAGATTGTCTAGATCAGCTAACACATTTCATGTGTTTTCTTCTTTCTGGTCAAGCAGACACTTGGTTAGCTCCTTGGCTTACAGGAGCACCACTAACTGCTCTATACAAGAAACAAGGCGGAATCAGGCCAATTGCAGTAGAAGAAGTTTTAAGACGCCTTGCCAGCCGCCTCTGCTGCATGGCAGTTTGATCAAAGTTGCCAGATGTTTTCATTCCCATTGGCCAAGTTGGTGTTGGCATTAAAGGACGGTTAGAAGCTGCTATCCACTGTGTTTCCAGCTTCATAGAATCACATGTGGACGATCAGGATCTCTGTTGTCTGAAAATTGATTTCTCAAATGCTTTCAATGAGTGTAGGCGAGGGTCCTTTCTCCGACGTGTACATACTCAATTTCCGGAGTTATTTGCATGGTCTCAATGGTCATATCACTGCCATGGAAACCTTTACTTTGGGAATGACGTCATTAGATCATCAGGGGAGTTCAGCAAGGAGACCCTCTGGGTCCTCTCCTTTTTTCGTCAGTTATCCGGAGCTCCTTGATGATATTGATGACATACCGGATCTGCACCTCCAGCTTTGGTACTTAGATGATGGCACCTTCGTAGGAAAACGCAGTTCTGTTGTCGCTTTCCTGGATTTACTGTCATCAAAGGGCCCATCACATGGCCTTTACATTAATAAGAAGAAATGTGAGGTATTCTGGCCATCAGGTGACATTTCATTTCCAGAGTTCCCTGGAGAGGTTATACGTAATCAATCAGAGTTCAGAAGGTGCAGAGTTTTTAGGGGCTCCAGTTGTCGGGTCTGATTCATTCTTTACTCAATCCTTTGCCAAACGAGTGGACAATGTTCTCTTCTGTCAGGATCATCTCTCTGATCTCGAAGACCCCCAAGTAGAGATGCACCTTCTACGCAGCTGTCTTAGCCTGTGTAAAATAAATCATCTAATCAGAACTGTTCCCCTTAGCCGGTTTGATCATGGTGTGCGTCGTTGCCTAGAGAAGATGTTCAATTTGTCTATGTCTGACGCCTGTTGGAAACAGGCAACCCTACCACAGTCTGTCTTGGTGGCCTTGGTCTAAGAGAAGCCAGCAGGACAGCTCCAGCAGTCTTCATTGGAACCTGTAATTCAACTTGCAAATTATTAAGTCAATTGCTTGGGCATGCTACGTCATTTGTGGATAGCAGTGAGCACGTCAACCTCGCCTCATTCGACCAGAATTTGATAGTTTCTGGTGAACTACCAACTTGAGAGATTTTAAGGAGTGTACTGTCACTGTGAGGATATTGATTTCAAGGCTTCTAAACAACGCGAATTCCAAGCCGTTCTTGACTCATCACTGCTACGGAAAATCAAGGCTGAAAGTAACTTACGAGATAAAGCACGTCTCAACTCAGTCTCCACCAGACATTCCGGGGCATGGCTTATGGCAATACCTAACCAGAAATTAGGCCTGGTCATGTCTCCTCAGGAATTTATGGTTGCTCTTTGTATGTGGCTTGGCATTCCTGTGTTTGCATCTCCTCCTTCGTCCGTTAGGTGTCCTTGTGGTACTGTCATCGATCCACATGGAGATCATGTCTTGGGTTGTGGTCATGGCTCACTAAGAAATAAAAGGCATGACACACTTTGTGACGTCATTTTCAACACAGTTCTTGTTGACAACCGCGACTGCAAGAAGGAGCAACGGTGCAACAGCCACAACAATGCCAGACCAGGGGATGTGTTTCATCCTGACTTCCTGCAGGGCCGAGCTGCGTATTTTGATGTGACCGTTAGGAATTCCCTACAGGCATCATATCTTCTAGAATCAGCCACCCAACCAGGAGCAGCAGCTGCTGGAGGAGACTCCGAGAAGATTGCACAGTATGAAGATGAAGTTAACGCAGCTGGATGTGATTTCTATTCTCTAGTTGTAGAGGCACTGGGAGTTTGGTTTCCTAGTTCTTTAGAGATTTTAAAAATTATAGCAAGAAGAGCTGTTTTAACTACAGGGACAACGGTCTCTAGAGCTATCCAGCATTTACTGCAACAACTTTCTTTTAGTCTTTGGCGGTATAATGCTAAACTGATCTTGGACAGACTAGCCATCTGTAATGTTGACAATGTTATGTAGGAGTATGTGTGATTTGTTTGCCCACTGTTAGTGGGTAAAATATAAAAAAATTAAAATATACTATATATATATGTCTAGTTTTGAATGGAATGTAGTTCTTTATTGTATGTTTCTGTTTTTGTATAATTCTGACTGGAACTAACATCATAGTTTGATTATTTGCAGGAATGCTTTGCTGATCAGTCAAGTTTTTGGAGTCAGCAAAGGTTATTGTTTTTCTTTCAGTTATAGTACTTAGTTTAAATGGCTAACGTAACGAATATGTTCATTTCTCATACGTGCTGTGACTGACATGAGAGAATTTTTCTGTTTAGTTATGAAGGAATCACATGAGCATGGTTTTCTGCTAAACAGTGTTTGTGAGCACTATGCTGGTGTGGGCTAGTACGAATGCACTGTACGTATTTGAAGTTTTTAGATGTTATGAGAAATGTTTGTGCATTGAGGCACACCATAGACGTACTCTGATTATTACAAGTCTCAATCTGATGGGAAAGAATTTTCAGGTAGTTGAGCTGACTTTTCATGGATTAATATGTTGAGGTCAATTGCACAACTGTTTAGTTTGCAATTGCATGACTTCAACTTTTGAAATGTTAGAGAAGTCATAAGAACAAAGATTATTGTATACATGCCACAATTTCGAAGTTTAAAATGTATATATATATATATATATATATATATATATATATATATATATATATATATAGGCACTGTATACATACTAACCTAGTAAGAAGTGTAATCTAGTAATAGTGCAAGTCTGTTTTTAGTTTTCAGGTGAGATCAACATCTCTAGCAGAAATTATGGTTGAAGAGGAAGAGAGTGGCAAACAACTACATTTAAGAAAGGTTATACAAAGTGAATTTTTTGTGTGAGTCCTGTGTGTGTGTGTGTGTGTGTGTGTGTGTGTGTGTGTGTGTGTGTGTGTGTGTGTGTGTGTGTGTGTGTGTGTGTGTGTGTGTGTGTGTGTGTGTGTGTGTGTGTGTGTACGCAAGCGCACATGCTCATTCGTGTGTGCATGCATGTGAGGGAGCATGTGTGCGTGTGTTGTGGACATGTCTATGGTAATTCATACCTGACTGATGGCAGCTTTACTTAGACTGAACAAATGATAGGAAGACAACCATCTGTCAAACAAAATCCATGGTCTGCTCTTTGCTGATCTAATGTTTCTGTCATAGTTACTGTTTCTTCCTAGTTTAATGCTGAAAGAGGAAGGCAACCCTGCTATTAAGTGGTCAGTTGGCGGGTTAGGAAAATCTCAAAAGCAAAGACGTAGGCTGAGCTCTGATAAATCTTCATTAAGTTCTTTGAACCAGTCACCATCTCCTTCTTCATGGTTTGTTTGACACGTATGGAGTGATGAGTGCATTGACTGATAAATTGCCAACTAACTGTGAACTGTAGGAAACCTGTATGGCAGCGGACATCAAATCCTGTTGTTTCCTTTCGTCATCTAATAGCTGAGCAGCTGGAAAATTATGAAGATAACCAAGAGAAGGACTACACTGTATCATTATGCAAGCAAGATCAATCAGCATGCAAAAGCAGAGAGGTGACATCACCTCCACGGTATGTGTATTTGATGGGAGGAAATTAATATGCTTAAAGGGACATTTTCCATACAGAGGATGGTGTGTTCCTTGTAGCCCAACAGAATCTCTTGCAAACATTGTTAGATTGCAAGAACAGAAGACTCTTGAAGAAAGTCAAAGGTGAGATTTTGTCATTACACCTGCAGATTCGAATCTGTAGTGAATGGGGTCGATCTAGTGTGAGTTTTGGAGAACATGATCACACAAACTATCACGTTTGTTTTTGTATCTACTTTAATAGTCAAAATTGCTTGCATCATTTACGATTACATTGAAGCTATTTTAACAAAGTTCTGATGATGGCAACTGTGAAGACTCTAATCAGAACTTTGAAATGCATGGAAGTTAGTAGTCTGTGGCGGTTGCTCATGCGGGTGACGTGAATGCATGTGTGTCAGGCTCAGGTCTACATGCTGTGCATATGCGTCCTAAATCCTAAACCGCATAATTTGACAGCTGACAATAATGGTAGAAATCCATAGCACAGCTGTAGTGACTTTCATATTGCTGCAACATCAGATGAACAGACCATTAAATGTTTGTCTCCATTTGACTTTCAGGTCACTCAACAAACCACTGGTCATCATTCAGGTCTATCTATATTCGAATTGTTGTGATTTCAATACCTTGCAACGACTTTTTGTGTAGATTGAAGACCGCGCAATTGACGAGCTTTTAGATTACTATGGTGGTCCATTTCACCCTGCTGAGTCAATTGAAGTGATGAGGGTGATTGACATGCCAAGTAAACAAAGATGGAAAAGGGTGTGTAAGTCTTGACCATCTACTGGCAACAAGAATACCTACCTATCTTAGTTTATGCTGTTAGCAGAGAATATCTCAATGAACATTTATTGGAACTTGTCGGAAACCTACATTTGATAAATCTTAATTAATTAGTGCAACTACTGTTTTCATATAAAGCATCTATTCTGTCTGTAACAACTGCAGATATTCTAGTGGCCCTTATATTACAGAACAATTTATACAAAAAAATGCGTTTGAAACTGCAGTTTGTTTGAAACTACAAACTGCAAAAAATGAGAAGTAATAAAAGTAGCACTGCAACTGCAACTGTACATTAATTCTTGTCAGATTAGACACTGAATCTACTGAGGTGTTCATCTACAGACAAATTGCATTACAAATAATATCCCAGTAGATGGTTTGCTACTTACCAGCTGTCTGTATATATAAATGCAGCTGCTGCGCTTCGTCTGGGCATTTTTGCAGGACCTGTCAGTACTTCTATGTGAACTTTTACAGGGATTGTTGTACTAGCTGTGGTAGGGTATGGAGGAACTTTCACCACAAGATGTGTCTAGGTATGCAAAGAATTAATTTAGTTCATGATGAAAAACATTGCTAAAAGATCAACCTCTGTGCAGTCTTGAGGGTCAAATTCTGCTAACCTCTCCCATAGTACCACACCAGCTGAAAGAGAAAATGATAAGCTATACTGCAGCTTGTCCTTTTTTTCGGAAAAGTACATTTTAAAATTCTGCCTTGTCTGTTACAAGCGAGAACCTCCTATTCGATTTAGCCTTGCACTTATGTTATTTGACTAGAAAAGAGTTACGGGTCTACCAACAAATATGTCTATAATAATACTAATGCAACATACTAATTAAAGGGTATAGTGTAAGTTAGTTTAGTATATACTGTTTTCAATTTTAAATTAGTTTTTAGTATATTGGTTTAGGTGAACTCAAACCAGCCAATTTACAAGCCTTGTTTGTGCAATTCTAAGTGAAGACTTACTGTTGCTGTGCTGAAAAAAACGCACTCTTGCTCCTTGAAAACAAAAACATATATTGGCAACAATTCACCATTATTCGCTCATACTCTACTGACCTGCAAAGTGTAGCCCAACAAGACACATATCATATCCTCCTGTACATGGACCTTGTGTTCCAATAGCTTTACGGAGAACAGGCAGCTCAGGCAGAGAATCTAAAACACCATCATAAAAATGAATTCAATCTTCTAAGTTCTTAGATAATTAATTAATCAACTGTGGTAGGCTGATTACAAATGTCAAGCTACATGCACCACATTATGTTTATTGTATTGTGTAATATTACTTAAAGTGATGGGTATGACTTAATTGATGCTGTTTGCCTTTCCATGAATGTAGAATGCAAACATTTGTAGTCTTACATAGCTGGCTACGAATTCTTTCTAGAAAGGAGAGAACTAGCTGCACAAGACAGTACACCAGCGGGCAAGACTCATGATGACATGCACTGACGACAAAGACCAAGGACTATTTAAGTGTAAATACATTTTCTTCACATCCAGTGATGCAAAGATGTCTCAGAAATAGACAAGAAAGACAAAAGAAATAATGTGGTGACTGCACAGTGTACACTCAACAGCATCAGAAAATGAATAGAAACATTCCTACCATAGACATCTATCGACTGAGAAAGACAACTGAGAACATGTTGTGGCTGCATGCCATTAGGAATGAAAGCTATAAATCCAAGATGTACTATTTCACTCTCTGGAAGCCAGTGATCATAATGAGGCCGTTGCTTGACGTCCTTCATTTTTATTCGTTTTGTACTAATACCTGAGAAACTACACCAAACATCTTTGCAATTTGGCTGTTGGACAAAGCAAGATGTGTCACTCACATTGCCCTCATGTTATGTGTTGGTCCTGTTGCAATTTGTACACATGCAGTTCCATCACTTAGAGTTGTGTGAATCGTATTGTAACTGTCTGGAGACACCTCCATCTCATAGAATGGATGAGGGTCTGCAGTAGAAGTAGCAGCATAGGCTACAATATCAGCTACACCACTGTAGCCTTCAATCTGAAATTACCACAAAGTTGTAACACTAAACACACTGTGACATGTCTGTCTGTCAAATTCATTTATTTAAACACGATCCTAGCAATATAAAATTTCTAACAAAAGTACATCCATACACATCATCTAACTTCCTTCTCTCTGTCTACAAGATGTATCTGTCTGTCTGTCTATCCTTCTGCCTCTTCATCTGTTTGTATCTGTGGAAACTTTCATAACACTGTTGGTCTGTTCCATTCACCACAGTTACCTGCACAGTTGGAAATTCAATGTTATTTGCTGCCTTTATGATACCTCTCTTTAACCCATCAGTTTTGTACCGTTTCTTCTGACACTGCACACCACAAACTGATCAATGACTGCCTCAAAACAACAGTTATGACACTGACTGGATATGGCTGATTGATTATTACTAATTGAGGTTCACCCAATGATCCAGGGACTATGATTGGTGCCATTGGTTGTTGTTGCAGCAGCTGAATAGAGTGCTGCGGATGTTGAAGAAATTGCTGGCGTTGGTACTGTAATTGGTGTAATTTTTCCACATCTATCTGTTCTTGTTCTTGTGTCCTCCGCTGCAACTCCAGATCATGTTGAAGAATGTCTCTTGCCGGAAGCCTTTCCTCTACCATCATGCGAGGGTCTGCAACACTAGCATGATGTCTATATTTTCTATCTACTTCAATTTGTTGACCTTGACCATACAACACTTCCTCCAATTCTGTCATTGACTCTTCTGATGGAGCAATATCTCTCATGTCTATTGTTGCCAGCTCATCACCAATACGCGTACCAAGGTTAGGAACGTTAGGCAACCCCAGTCCTCCATGTGGCGCTTCCGCCACGCCCATTTCACCATCCAACAACCCAAATGGCATCCTCTGATCCACATCGAGTTGACTGAGATTGATATCACCTCCAGATCTGATCATACTGCCGATTAGTGCTTGTATATCTCCAGACGGCAGGCTGGTTCCGTCCACAACATTCGCATCCAAATTTTCCAACACGTTGGTAGCCTCTTCCCTCATTAGCCCCGGTTCTTGGTGAAGAGCCATCTAGACGGCTTTTTATAGCTGAAATAACCATCACATAGTAACATTATTTTCTCCACGTTTGCTTGCAACGTTAGATTTCTAGTTAGCGCGCTTGTAGCGTAGGAATTAATTACCGAAGATCGAAGTAGCGACTTTCATTTTGAGTCTCTAGCCATAAATTTTCCTTACAACATAATAGAAACGGTCTACATGCAGGGTTCGACAATTAATTGAAAACCCAAGATACACGCACACACACGTACACACATGTACACACACAAACGTACTCTCTGTCCAGCAGCTCTCTTCTCTCCTCTCTCGACAAATACGCAATATCTCTCTTTTAGAAACTGATACGAGATCTGTAACGTACACAAAACCTCTGTACTACAGTACCGTTATTGCTGCACTCGAACGACTTGCGACGAACAACTCAATTTATATCAATCAGGTAGGCTGCAGGACACAAAAGGTTGTATCAAACTCGGCCGGCCTGCAACGTCGACGACGTGCACAAGATTTCACAAGGTTGCTTCTGGTTCTTTGTTTGAGTCGAAGAACGGCACGCAAGTCAAGCATGAAAGCTCGGTATCTAAAGGTCACTAGGAGTGTAGAGCCGCCTCTTGTATGTTTACGTATACGTATACCGCGCCACGTTGTTTCTGTTTTGTTCTAGTGTGGCAACGGAGGGGCGATTTGGTTGCAAATTGGTGACGAGAGCAAACTAGTAAAGCTCGAAGAAGATATTAGAATTTTTTTTTCTGATGGTGAGGCACGTGCAAGGCTGACCAAGCCTGTCAGAGGACAAGTGAGCGTAACGGACGTTGATATTTATAACCCGAGGCCCGGATTTCTGGGCTAATTATCTAGTTGTTGCCACATTTTTCCGGCATGGCGTTATACATCAGTATAAAATGAGATCAAATTGGAGGTTGGGTCAGATATCACATGCAGGGTCTGGTTATTTAATTAATGCATGTCTTAATTAAACAACAACTGAGTTGAGTTGTGCATGCTGGAAATGTGGGTAATGTGGTATTTGTACTGCAGGTGTGCATTGTGAAGAGTGGTGCAAAGCAAGAGAGATGCTTGAGAGCACGCATTGTAAGGTTGTTCAACTCTCAAGTGGGAAAACAAGCCACGTAAGAAGACATATGTGCAAGTCAAGTATCTTGTATCATGATAAGTAAACGAATTTCATGATAAGTAAATGAATTTTCAAGTTTGGTTAATTAAAGTGCACAGGTTTACAGGGATGACCAAGCATGTGAGAGCTAGGTCTTGGAAGGGCAGCATTTGAGAGGGGTCACTCACGTTAAATTTTCTTTCAAAGTTAATCAAAGAGGTTACGAGCAGGAACTTTAATAACATATCTATTTTTAAAACTTACAAATGCTGATATTACAATAGGAGTTTATCTAATACCAACATACTATAAGAATGCTCTCTCCTCAGTATAACTGTATGATGCACCAGGTTTCTTTGAGTTCTAGCTGCTGCAGTGACATACCTTCAACATATTTTAGTGAGTTTGTGCCATCGTTGGTGGAACTAAGATTTATCTGTAGAAGGAGAGTTAGTACATTCTGTTGCACCTTTCATGACAAAACAGTCTTGTAATTGTATCCATTCATGTGACACCACACGTAGGTTTTTGCAGTCTCTATGCAAGTTCCAGGATGGCATAAACACACAACTCACCCTATTGCGGAGCTTCAGATACCCTGCTGCAAGCTATACATATACATGTATATTTATCAAGTAGTCTTGGACACACTAAGTTTGCCCTATATAAACTATTGTACTAGAACAATTCAACTATCAGTATGGGGTCAAAGTTTAGATTGCTTAGTTCAAGAGCGATTAGAAAACAGCTCGGGGGGCCACTAGTGGCTCCAGAGATCACGTTTGGCCATCCTTGTGTATATAAACATAGAATTTTGACGTGGGTGAGTGGGTACACACAGTCTACTGCAGGTGTGGGCACAGTAAAAATACTGAATAGCTGAAATTTGGTCTAAATTTTTCAGAATATTGAAACTCTACGAAACGTGCAGCATTTGAAATGTCTATTATGTCTACATAACGTATGTAATTCTACTAACAGAAATGGAGTAAGTGATTGTATGAATTTAATAGTACACTGAGACTCTAATGCTACATTGCTGTTTGCTTATGTATGGTGGATTTAGTACATGTGTATTGATGTTGCTGTTGGCATTTTAGTGTACTACATATTGATCATGCTGTCACTGAACTTGTTTCTGTATTCAGGTCAGTTAGTTGTCTCATCTGTATGTGCATTTCTGATTCCTTGTGTTATTGTTTCAATAGCTTGTTCATCTGCCCATCGAAATTTTTGTCGGTGCTGCCATTTGCATGTTGTTGTTTTCTAAATGGAGTGGACCTCTCATTGCTAACATGCTCATCAGCAAATGGTAGCACTGATGCAGAATGGCGAAAAGAGGCAAATCAGTTTTTTCTGAGACTCATACATGGTACCATGGATGTACACTGTAGATACATGATTTGGTGTACTTTTGGTTGTTTCTTGTGTGTACACATATCTTCTGCATCTGTTGGAGCCATGTTTAGTTATTTTTTAAAATGTTTGTAGTATAGTGTGAAGCAACTTAATGTAAACAAAAAATGGTGTATGTGTTGTTATGTTGTGTTGTATGTTATATTAGAGAGCTCATTGACCATTGACATAAAGAAAAAGGATGCTCATGGAAATTGTCATGTGGTATTGCATGCAACATCATCAGATGGGATGAACAAGGTGCATGTTAATATGTTTAAATTTGACATTGACAAGTAGCTGCACTAATGGGTTTGCATTTATAGCATGATAAAGTGCACAGGATTGTTTTTGACTTGTTACTTATTTGAGAACACAGAGACAGACAGGCAGACAGACAGACAGACAGACAGGCAGGCAGGCAGCCAGTTGAAGTCATATCTTACAGCAGTACTTCAAAATGAATTTAACTGATGGCTCTGATGTACTGAAACTCTAGTCTTATTGGTATAGATGTGTAATTTACTTGTTGTTAAGTATATTTGGATTAAATGAAACTAAGCCTCTTTGATGACATGGAATTTTTGGAATCAACGTCAACACAACAATTGATTAAAGAGCAACTTTTTAAATTTGCTGAGGTTTCATATAGTTAAAACTGTTTCAGTACTAAGTGGCTATTTGGCTATTTGTTTGTTAGGTGTACGAAGTTTAGTTGTGTTACATGGCACATTTCATAATAACTTATATAATTTTCTTTTCTGTGTACGTAGGTATGTGTCAATGATTTATTGCAGTCATCTCTGCTGAGCAGCAGCACAGAAGTGAAGGAAGGTACAGTTAACTAGTGATATCTGTAGATTTACACCAGACTGGTGTATAGTTTGACACATGGACATTGCAAGCAGGCAAGTGACAGGAGTGCTGCTAGTGTATTGAGGGTTGTACACTAAGGTCTCAGTTGCTTATGGAATGCAAAAAACAAGTTACATTATTTCAACCCTCTTTTAAATTCAAACCATCAATTTTCAGGCAACTGTAGTGCAGTTAGCTAGAAGAAACACTGTTGATGAGATTATATTTGGGTAGAATAGCTAATTGTACTGTGTGCAATAATTTGTACTTACTTTGACAATTTTGTTTTCTTTAATTAATTTTAATTAGTAAATAGAAACAGTTTAAACATAATGCTTTAACTTAATACTTTGATGTTTCTATGGCTCGTTTGCCTTGAAAATTAAAGTAGTTTGCAGAGAAGACTGGCATGCAAACTCGTTGACAAATGTCTCATAAAGTCATTTGGTCTTGGTGATAAAAGTGCTTGTTGTGAAGGCATCAAGACGACTCTTCTTGATGATAGTGTTAGTAGTGTTAGGTTAGCCTCGTCCCCAGACTCATGTGAGCTTGGTAATGTTCGGTTCCCGTATGACGGGAAGTTGAAAGTGTCATATGGAAACCGGTCACTGCCGAGCTCACGTGAGTCTGGGGACAAGGCTATGTTAAGTTAGGGTTAAAGTCAGGGTAGGGTTAGGTAATGTCTTTCTGCACTTTCTAGTTTTATTTGACAGTTTTTTGGAATATTTGAAGCACAAGTGCATCTGCAGTCAAATGCCAGGGCCTCTTATGTGTGTTTGTATGGATTTTTTTATAGCTGCTGTGTGTATTCCTCGACTACCTCATTTTGTAAACACTCAGGAGATGCAAAAATCACAACTAGAATCTTTTGCAGAGACAAAAAGAGTCTTGCTAGGAATACAGCTAGAATCACAGGTTGCCACTTCTCATCAACAAAGAGCAGCAAGAATGTCATGCGCTTTGGCGGAAATGCTAGGAATTCCTCAACATTCAGATGAAGGAAAGGGAAGAACAACTGTGGTAGACGATCTAGCTTCTATTGATAAGTCAGGCAAATTGGTCAGACTATTACCTGCTTCACATAGATTGATGATTGAAGTGAAGTGTTGCCTTTCTGTAGATGTTTAAACATGAAGTCTTTCTTTCCAGGCATTTGTTTCCATCTGGTTGCTTGTCTCTTCATGAAGCCCCGTTTCCAAAAGAGATTGTGGATATTCTAAACGCCAATTCATTTCCTGGACCAACTTTAATACAGTCTCACTGTTGGAGGTCAATTCTTCGAGGTTAGTAGACTGGATGTTCACAAACGAACTATCTGAGTATTTCCTGATTAATATGCAGGATTGCAGTACTATCAGTTGTTTTTTAAAACGTACTGGAATTGGTTTGTTTGACTGTTGTTTAGTCATGTTGTTTTCATGTGAAAGAAAGCTGCATTTGCGGATATGTTTGTGTTTTAGGTCATGATGTTGTTGGTGTGTCTCGCTCAAACACTGGAAAGACACTAGCATATCTTTTGCCTTTGTTGTCAACAATTTATGACAGTGCACTTTACACAGGGCTTCCAGAGGGAATTGGGGTGAGATTGCAAGACTTCTTGCTACCAAGGAAAGCATCATAGCTGATGATGTTTTGAATAGCCACTTGTGGTCATATTGTCTCCGTATTGGCAGAAAGCAGAAAGCATTCATAAGGAAATTGCAAAATATTGCTGTCATACTGATTCAAAAAAGCATCAGTAAGAAATATTCAATTACTGAGACACTGAACACTGAACTATGATACTGGTACTGTACATGTATTATAACATGTGTTTGTTATAGTTTTGTGCTATATGGTGCTGGGACTGAACTCTCGAAATTGGTGTGTGTGTGTGTGTGTGTGTGTGTGTGTGTGTGTGTGTGTGTGTGTGTGTGTGTGTGTGTGTGTGCGTGCATGTGTATGCATGTTTTTGTTTGTTTATGCATGTGTATGCATGCATGTGTGGTGACTTGTTTGCGTGTTTTGTTATTCTTAGTTTTCTTCTGTTGTTTTGTGTTATGAACAAGATTGCTTTGTAGATATTGTTGATGAATGGTTGTGACATATTGGTTGCTACACCTCATTCACTACTCAGAGCTCTTAAACGTGGACAAACAAGTTTAAACCGACTGTGTCATCTTGTATTTGATGATGCAGACATTCTTGTTCATTATTTTCATCAACAAGTTAGTGGCATAATTGTTTTAAATTGTACTTAAGTCATTGGTGTTTTTAGCAATTGGTGATGGGTGTGATCTTTCATTTAAGGTGTGTGATTTAATGTCTCAGTTTGCTGCTGTTCTGCGTGAGGGGCGGGGAAAGTCTAGCTTAGGAGGCACTTTGGCTTCTTCATGTCAAAAGCTTGTGTTTAGTTCATCTTGGACATCAGGTGTGGCATCTCTTGTCTCTGCATATTTTGCAAATCCTCTGACTGTCATCACAAGCAGACTTGATGCAATGATTTACTGCGATGTCGTTCAGGTCAGTATGTTACAGTTGATATCTGTTTGTTTGAGAGAGCAATGTGTATTGATCTGTTTTGTACTGAGTTTTATTGAACTGACAGCCTAGCAAAGTCTGCTTGATGGCAGTGGTTTTAGTTATGGATCTGTTAAGGCAGCAGAATTACATGGCAATACTTTCTAAGCAGCAGCAGCAGCAGCAGCAGAAGTTGTTGTTGTTGTTGTTGTTGTTGTTGTTGTACTCTCAGCTCACTGCAGGAAGCAGGAACTTTTTCAGTTGTTGTAAATGATTAATTAAGGTGATATGAAGACTTACTTGAATGGATGGAACTGCAGTTTAAGAAGTGTATTTGCCAGTTTTGAAGAAGCCATTACAGATCAATGTAGTCATGCGTACAAAGCATTCTTTCGTGATTCTTAAGAGATGTTAATAATAATAGTGTGTGTGTGTGTGTGTGTGTGTGTGTGTGTGTGTGTGTGTGTGTGTGTGTGTGTGTGTGTGTGTGTGCGTGCGTGTGCATGCATGTGCGTGCATGTGAGCGTGTGTGTGCATGTGCGTGCATGCATGTAGTTATTAATGCATGCATTTTATGTTATGTGCAGCTTGCAATGTGTTTTATGGCATTATGAAAAAAGAGTAACATAGTGGTTTCTCTTGTTGACTGCGTAGACAATTTCACAGTGTGAATTACGTGATATTGTGTGTCACTTGCGTGGTCTTCTTAAGTCAGAAGCATATCAAAAACATGATCACATCGTTGTATTTTCTGAATTCTGTGATGATGTGAAACTCATCTCAAAGGTACGTGCTCTTGCTTCTTGGTTACTGTACAACAAGTTGCTGTAGATTTTTGAAGTGATGTAGTAATTCTTTGGTTATGATTGCTGTTGACTGTTTGATAGGAACTGAGTGGTCTGAAATGGCCAGTTGTTGCTTGCCATCATGAAATGTCTGCAAATCAGATCTACGATGTGAACATGGAGTTGAGTCAATTGACACATCATGGCATAATAGGTACACACACACACACACACACACACACACACACACACACACACACACACACACACACACACACACACACACACACACACACACACACACACACACACACACACACACAAATGGACAAATGTCAAGCCCTCACGAATGACGTTGACCTTAAGGTCAGTTGCGGAGATAGCTCCCTCTGTCTCTAGAGACAGGGCTTCCATGTGCTACGCGGAGGCTTATGGCTGGTGCTACAATCCACCTGGAGCTTGGCCGGAGTCATCCAGGGCCACTGACAATGGCACAGCTCTGGGACTGGACACCAAGGCCCACAAGTACACGTCTGCTGCATGATGTTACTGCTAAGCCAGTGGTCATGTCCACCCCAGTCAATGACCAGGTACTCATTTGTACTCCTGAGTTGAGAGAAGCATTTGTGTGTAAGTTTCTTGCTTAAGGAAATTATGCTATAGTTTGCCATCACTGTGACTTGAACCTACAACTCTGCAAGGTCTCGGATGTTTTCGTTCTCCAAATGCACTCTAATAACCAATTGAGCTACAGCACCAAACACACACACACACACACACACACACACACACACACACACACACAAAATGACTTCCATTTTGACCTGTTACAGTGATTGACAAATAGACTGTAAGATAAGAATGTAAGAAATAAGATTTAGGTAGGTAACATACAGTGAACACATGGGAAATGGGAGAGCACAGACCTTAATAAACTTGTGGAAAGGGAGACTGCTGGTTTGTACATTTTCTAGGGATCAGTAAGAAACGATGGCTACTTGTACTGTGCATGCATTTGTTTTTTATGTTACCTTTTATATTTATTGCATGCCTTTTAATCTGTATATGGGATGCTCTGTCTCACATTCGGTTGTTTGTCAGTGAGTACAGACAGCAATAGTCAATTTCTGGATCTCTCAAATTGCTCTTTGTGTATTCACTTGGACTTCCCTCACAGTAAGAGCCACTTCTCTGACAGATTGGACAGTCTCAGAAACTCTGCTTGCAATGGACAGGTTGATACTTATGTGTCAGTTGTTATATTTCTAGTGCTCATATGGTTCCTGTGTTTTCTGTGAGGCGCAGAGTTGCGAGTCTGCATTGGTCGTTACGGAGAGATCCATCAATAGGTCTCTTGAAATACTTGAGTTGTTAAAGAAGTTTGGATGTTCCATTCCTTCATGGTTGAAAGCAAATGTAAAGAAAGTTTCTTTGGTGAGATTTATGTATCGATTTACCTTTGTGAACTAAGTTGTACTCATCCATACTTCAAATGAATTATTGTGTCATCTCAGGGAGTTCAGATTTGTGATAAGACACTGATGTCTATTATATTATTAAACTTCAATTGTTTAGCAATATTATCATGATTTGTTAATGCATGATATCCAGTATGATTGTTGTCTTTTGGTTTGGTAAAGGGACACATATTGTTTGTAATTGCATCGTATGAATTTTTTTATTTTTAGCAATAATTCTTAAATTGTTTTTTATCATCCATCAAACGGCACTGGATGGGCGGTTGTATAATAAAGGCATTGAAAGAGTTGTGATGAATGTATGGGTTAATGTTTTCTGGGAGCAGTAGTAATTGTTGTTGCTTTAATTCGCAATGCGTTGTGGTGGCATGAATAGCTTAAACCGAGTAGTCAAGTTTCAAATTAGCAATTCCAACATTGGAAGTCTCGTATCACTCATTTGGGGGTGATACTGGATGAGTTATGCAACAATGCCACTGCCGTGGAGGATAGGTTTAAGAAATTTGCGGAGCTGTTAATTCTGTTGTGTCACGTTTAGGTGGTAAAGTTTTGTCAGATCAAGTTTGGATGAATAGTAGACACTCAGCTGTTTCCAGTACTATCTTATGGTAGTCACCTCTGGAATATTGACAAAGCTTCCATCGCAAGAACTGTAGACATAGGTTATCGGAAAGGAATTCGACATGGTTTTGGAATGAGATCAAGAGAGTCAATACGTGAGGGACTGAAAGAGTGTTTTACAGAAGCTTCAGAGAAGATCAAAAGACTCCCAACTATTATACATGAAACGAGCAATTCACTCTGTAAATTACCGTAAATTACCGTGTACAAGCACTGTCATGGTTGCATTGCAGATGTAGTTCTGGATATCTGTTTAGTGGAATAGAGACTAAAATCTTGTTTGTTTTTTCCTATAGGGATTTGAGAAAGTTCCATGAATTCATTTAAATTTTTAGTTTGGTGTTAGTTTGGTTACATTTGTGCTACTTGTATGTATTGTGTGTATAGTTGATGTATGTGTAGTCGTTGCCCCTGTGTGGGAACTGCACCAAATTGTGGTGTGTCAAAAATACATTATTATTATTATTATATCTTAGAGATGAGAAAACGTTGAATCTTTATTATTTATTGTGTGCGTAGATACCACAGTTAGTTTGGTCAAATTATTGTTGGTTTGCAACAAATGTTGTGTTGTTTTGACTAGCTGATGGAGAATGAGAAGAAGCACCTCCCTATTCATCCAGATTTGCTCTCATTTGGATGGAGGTTTGTGTCTATTTTGTGTGTGGCTGCGTGACTTACAATTTGTTCTTGAATTAGAAATGACAGTTCAATTAATTACAGACAGAGATTATGGAAAGAAAAAGACGCAATGACATCAGATTGTTTAGTAGGTGTTCCAATGAGCGGGCTTATTCAAGTAAACTGGAGTGTTTTTGAGGTGTTGGTGTTTGTCTATTTTTGTATGTCATATGTGTGTCAGGTGTTGGTGAGTCATGTGGAGTCAGTGTGTTGCTACTGGGGCAGAATTTTGAATCATAGTCATGAAGATGGAGCATTTACTCAATCAGTGCAATCACAGTATGTTGCTCTGAACCTTGAATTGAATCAGTGGTTTAGCAAGGCAAGCAACAGGAAAATAGTACAGTCACTGAAAACAGGAATGAGATATGCAGTACGACTTCCTGGAGGAATCTTCTACAGGTAAATTACACTTTCATCTTTGCTTGCATATTTTGTATTTTTTGTACTGTTTCATTGAACTGACAGGGTACGGTAGCTGTCTTTGCATTTTGCAGCCGTTTTGTGTGTTACAGATTGTTTGTAAATATGTGGTAATTTTATTTTGGTCACATTTTAGAGTGTAAAGTAAAGTTGTCATATATATATATATATATATAATGTTGATGAGGTCAGTTATGCTAAAGTGTAATTTAATTGGGGAACCTGTATGTATTAGTATAAGGATCTTGGTTACACAGGACAGGCACAGACCAGCAATGAACTTTCTTACTGTCTTTGTAGATGTTAATTGGCATTGCATGTGGCACAGGTTGCTGTCCAGGTAAAGAAGATATAGGTAAGAAGAAATGTAGGAACAGATCTATGTATTGTTGAAAGAAGAGGAGAGTGCTACACAAATGTATCTGGGCTGGCAACCTGTAATGTGCATTCTCAGGTTTTCCTGAAAAGGTTTGATTCCAGATATAAAACTAATTTATTTAGTACTTACATAGGCACCAACAACTTCTCTGTGTATAATGCATTTATTCAGATTCAGATTCTACTGTTAAAGCCAGATACAGTCGGTTAGATAGAGTGCATCATTTATGTACTCTAGATCTGTCATTTTTGATTTGCTTACTTGTCTCTGTTTGTTTCTCAGTTGTTTGGTTGCTTGCACATCTCTCTACTTGCTTGTTTATTTGTTGGTTTGGTTTGAATGCTTGTTTTGTTGCATTGATGAGAATATGTACATGTGTTAATATACATTTGTCAATTGTTATTGTTGTGTTGTTGTTTTGTTTATTAGGGCTGAAATTGTCAATTGTAGCAAAGATGTGCTCAAAGTATGAACAGTGTTATTTTTTCAACCTTATGAACAATCAATGGTTTCTCTTCTCTAGTGTCGACTCATAGATACTGGTGCTATAGAACTCGTACATAAAGACAACATGTTTGTACTTCCGGGCGGTCTTCAGGATACTTCACCACAAGTGTGTTTTGTTATCATTCCACAACATACTTTCTTGTTCAGTTGTTGTGTATATAGGCAGTGAAAATGTATTTGTGTCAAGTGAAGCCTGTTGATCGAGATGTGAAGTGGACTGTAGAGGTTTGGTTTAAATGTAGCACATTGCAACGTGTAATAATTAGTAATCATGATGGTGCTCAGGCAAATGAGTTTGCAAGTCACCTCGTGAAGGGAAAAGAGCTGCAGGGGAAGATTGTTATGAGGTGGAGAAGATTACAACCATCATTACCAACAACCATTACTGCAGACTGCCAGTAGTTCATTGGTCATTGATTATTTAGTATAAATTATTTTTAGGTTACGTGGGTGTGTCTGGTTGGATCCCTTGGTTGAAAAGCGGAATCTGCAAGGGTTGAATGTGATGGACACTGTGTTAAATGTGAATCAGGAGCTTATCAAAGCTGGAATGGCAGAGCCGAATCCTCATCACATGGCTGTCTTGAAGCAAATTGCAGCAGTTGCTCTTCCTGACAAATATGAAGAACTTATGCAGTGGCAAGAGAACGTGGATGATGCTATATCCCTGTCAGTGATAATGCTGTCATACAGATTTTTAATGTCTATAGGACTGGGAGACAATCAGACTGACTGACAGACAGACAGATTCAGGACCGTAATGGTCTTGTTGTGTTAGTGTTAGGTTGCTCATGATGTAAATGTGTGATTTAAATGGAAAATATATGTATAAAGACAGACAGACAGACAGACAGACAGACAGACAGACAGACAGACAGACAGACTTCTAATTTAACAGTTGGCATGGTTGTATAACAGACTTATAGTGGATTACAGTATATGTAATTCTATTACAGGCTAGATCATTTGACTCTTGAAGAGCAAGGTTATCAAGATATCATTGTGTCTGCTGTTGTTCATCCTGGATTGTTTTTTGTACAAGCAATAGAGTGGATAGAACGGTTTGTGTGGTGATTGCTGCACTTTGTTTTTACTTATCTTTTTGTTGATTACAGATTGCATGAATTAGAGGTTGATATTAACTTGAATTTGCCTGCAAAGGAGCCTGAACTTACTTCAAAGCTTCACATTGGGTCATACTGCCTTGCCCAGTTTTCAGTTGACAACAAGTCGGTTGTATATATATATATTTGGTTTGGTTGTTTGTTTATATTTTGACTTCACTAAAGGTGGTACCGAGCACGAATATTAGAGCGTCATAATGATGAGTGCTGCGTACTATTTGTTGATCATGGAGAAGATGAGTGGTTGGATGTTAATCAAATACGACCAATAGCTCCACACATGCTTTCTGTAAGTGGCAGTCTATTTGCAGTGATGGATATAAATGGTGTATTATCATTTCATGTACTGTCTCAACTATTAAAGAGTTCGTAAGTCTCTTCAATGTGTCACGTAACATGTTTTGACCATCAGTTAGAGAGCAACTAGCTAAATTAGTTATCAATATAATTTATATGTATAATAGCGTACATGGCTTTTTTATTTATGTTATTGGTTATGTGCACATGGCTGTTGCTTGAGCTGATGCAGAAGACATTAATTTGCTTATATCTTGTTTAATGTTTTTATAGTTTCCAATACAGGCAATAGAGTGTTCTCTTTCATCTGCCGTGCCTTGTGATGAAGAGTGGTCACGCAATGCAGCAGATTTGCTGCATCGACTCTCTGCCAACAAGACACTTGTTTTGGAAGTGAAGGGTGTGTCTAGTGCTACTGTGACTGCTGGTCTTGCGTATGAGGTTGACTTATTTGATACAACGGGTTGCGACGACATTAGCTTGGCTGAACAACTTATTGATGCTGGAGTTGCTTTTGCTGCTACTTCTGTTACAGTAAGTACATCAGCTAATTGAGTTAATTGCTTTGGTTGTGGTGCTTGTACATTCAAACTTTTCTAGAGTTTGGAGGAACTAAGACAAGAGGAAGCAAACAATTGTTATGAAGTAATCATTAAGCCACTTGTGCAATGTCTGTTGTTTGTCTCTTTGCTGATTTTTTGTGTGTGAACATCAGAGTCTTCAAGTGAATGCTTTAAAACATGGTGTACATGCGTGTGTGCAATGTGCGTGTGTATAGTGGAATGTTAT
Source organism: Corticium candelabrum (assembly GCF_963422355.1). Taxonomy (NCBI): domain Eukaryota; kingdom Metazoa; phylum Porifera; class Homoscleromorpha; order Homosclerophorida; family Plakinidae; genus Corticium; species Corticium candelabrum. The sequence continues at coordinate 8,843,772 of NC_085089.1, forward strand.
GTGTGTGGATGGATTCGTGCGGATGGATTTGTGCATGTGTATGTGCACGCGCGCGCGCGCGTGTGTGTGTGTGTGCATGCATGCGTGCATACGTGCAGTAATCTGGTCATATGTTTTCACTACCTGTACTGGCTTATGTTATGTTTGTCTTGCCATAGCACTGGAGTCAGAAGATTGCAGACTTTTGCAGCATTATTCAAAGAAGCAATGTGTGTGTGTGTGTGTGTGTGTGTGTGTGTGTGTGTGTGTGTGTGTGTGTGTGTGTGTGTGTGTGTGTGTGTGTGTGTGTGTGTGTGTGTGTGTGTGTGTGTGTGTGTGAGTGAGTGAGTGAGTGAGTGAGTGAGTGAGTGGTGATTTCTTATCAAAGAGTGACTATTTGGTTTTTCATTTGGTTGTTCTTTGCTAGAGTTCTCAAGAACGTGTGGAGGCTGCTCAATTGATGAGGCACACTGTCAATCAGTCAATGTTGGTATCGTCTTGTGTGTGTGTGTGTGTGTGTGTGTGTGTGTGTGTGTGTGTGTGTGTGTGTGTGTGTGTGTGTGTGTGTGTGTGTGTGTGTGTGTGTGTGTGTGTGTGTGTGTGTGTGTGTGTGTGTTTGTGAGTATACATTTGTACATTCTGCCAAGCTGTCATTGGCACTCACTAACAGTTTAGCCATCATCAGTGTGTGGCCTCATTCAAGGTTAAAGTTTTGTGGATTTGTCTGTGGTAATGTACATTAATTATCAAACATAAACTGCAACTAGTATACAGACTAATATGTTAGTCACAATAGTGGTGACTGTAGTGAATGGTAGTTTATTTGACCTGTAGCTAACATTAAAAAAACTAAATGGCTAATAATCGTATTAAGGCAATATTTTGTTTAGTGCTGTTTTTTGCATGTGCACTTGTTTTGTTGATGGTAATTGTTTTACTGATATTTGCCTTTTGTATTGTTGCTTGTAGTGATTATGAGAATTTTCAGAAATACAATGGTTTACAAAGCATGTTGCGTCTCGTTTCACACTGTTCATATGATTTAGTGTTGGAACATGTTGTGTCTAGTTTAGCTTGTCTCCTCAATCACAAAATGTAACATGATTATTGTCACTGATTATTGTTACGTTGTTTATTTTTATTATAAATTATACAGGATCTGTGAGGCAGCTTTAAGATATGATGTTTGTAGAAGACTCACTCAGCTTGTAGTTCAAGTGAGGTTGTAATAGATTATTTGGAATCAGTGTCAGATGTTTATGTCATTTAGACTGACCAGTCGGTTGTGCAAGAAGCAATTATTTCTTGTTTCCAGAATTTGTTACAAATTGACAGGTAAAGTTTTTTTGCTAACAAACAGGCAAGAATAGTTTGTGCAGATGTATACGTCTACTGGGCACATGGACACATTGACGGGCAAGGAGATGAGACGACGGACAGGTAGAGACAAGCATGCAGGCAGACCGGCAGACCGGCAGACAGGCACACAACTGACAGATAGGCAAACAATTCAAGGGAATGAAGTAGCACATTTTTATAATCTAAGCATGGATTGCTGTATTATGTTGTATCATACAGTGTGGCTGATTTACTGAGAGATGAAGGTGCAATCAAACATATTTGTAATTTAATGTTGGTGTCATCCTCTTCTCCTCCAGTGAGTGCTCTTGTATTATTGTGCATTGGTGTGTTGGAGTTTTAATGGTATTTTGCTGTTTTCAGCTTCTAAGTAGAATTTGTAACCTGTTGTTTTCATTGTCGAAAGATAATCTGCGGTTAATGTGTTTATCTGTGACTGTTGTGACAAGTTTCATGTTTATTATGCTTACTTGTAGAAATAGTGACGTTGTTCGCATTGAGGGTGGAGTTAAAGCTGTGGTGAGACTGGTTGGAAATTGTGATGATAATTCAGTGCAAGAGCAAGCTGTAAGATGTCTAGAGACTTTAGCCAAAAATGCAAAGTGAATCTGTGTTAATAGGTTGTTTACATTGTTTACTTTACTTTAACTGGTACCATTTTTTGTAACCCTAGGAATAGAGACTCTATTTGTTTACATGGAGGAATAGTGTCTCTTTGCAAGCAAGTAAGAACCAGTCAGAGCAGACAGGTGATTGTAGAATTTGCGATGAGATTGATGTTGGAGTTGAAGAGTTGAATAGATGTGTTGTACAGTTTATCGAATTGGCTCTCAGCTCTTTGCAGATATTGATCTATAATAGCAAGGAAAATGCACTGGCATCTACAAAAGCAGACTTGCTGAAATCTCTTGACAAGTATTGTGCTTTCTTAATCTGTCTGTTTGTTTGTCTCATTGTTCATGTATGTCTGTACTGCGCATTCTACAAATTTGAATTCAGTTTACTTTATGTTGTTTTTGACTTGCTGCTGGTAAATTATTTGCAACTAAAATAGGACTAGTTTTGCATGATCAAATTTTCTTGTTTATTTTTTGATTTGTTCTATAATGTTAGTGTGTACTTGTAGATCTCTTGGACTTTGTGGTCTACTCTATGTAACATTTAGGTGGATTAGGAAGTATATTTTGTAGTGCATGATCAGATCTAGTCAGGATATCATCGTTTATCCATTTGCCGATCTGTTGGTCTTTTAGTTTGTCAAGAACAAGAGGCGCATTTCCACTAGCACCTAAACCAGTTTAACAAGTGGTTTAAGCTAAACAGGTGTAAAGATTGACCTGTTTCCACCTGCACTAAACCAGTTATATTTAAACCTAAACCGCTTTCTTAAACCTACTTCAAAGTAGGTTTAGCAAAGTGGTTTAGGTTTAACTAAGGGAGCAGCTACAGGGAGAGAGAGAGAGAGGGGAGGGAGGGAGGGAGGGAGATGACGGTGTCCTTGGTCATCGTCGCGAATTCCTACTAGCAGATGCTCAATCAGTGACAACTAACAGTTGCTCAGACTCGGCGACAGAGCAGCCCAATACTTCAAAATAAGGCATTCCTAGACGGCTTGTTTTGCACATCTTGGATGTGCAAGTTCCTCGTGGAAACAGTCGCTTTCTTGAACTTGTTTAGTTTTAGCGCATTTAAGCTAAACTAGTTTAAGGTGCAGCTTGTGGAAACACGGCCAAGGTTGTTGACAATTCTTTAAGATGACTTTGTTGACTTTATACGGACTGGTTAGTTGAAATTTGATTTTACATAGATTTTACTATATGTACAGTAGAATCACTAATGCAAATATAATGTCTGTGTGTTTGTCTGTGTGTCTGTGTGTCTGTCTGTCTGTCTGTCTGTCTGTCTGTCTGTCTGTGTGTCTGTCTGTCTGTCTGCCTGTCAATACATATATTTTCAAACATTGAACTATTATACATCAACTTCAAATCACTAAAGTACTAAAGTAAATGAACTATCATACATTAACTGCAAATCACTAAACACTAAAGTAAAGTCCAACTGTGTGTCTGTCTGTGTGTCTGTTCGTCTGTCTGTCTGTCTTATTTCACTATTGAACACAAAAAGCAAAATTTTACAAGAACACTATAGGTAAAACTGCTAAGCTCAATGTTCATCTACTGAGACATACAGATTGAATACTACTAAAATACTAATGAATGATGTTCTGAATGTCTCTTTCAGAACATTCTGTCTGTCTGTCTGTCTGTATGTGTCTGTTTGTCTGTAACAGCCAAGTCATCATACGAAAATATTTTGCCTCACATTGTGGTGCATGCCATCTGGTATTTGATAGAGTTGAATCCTCAGTTGGTTCGATTGTCGATTTGCTCTGCTCTCAACTGAGAATGAAAATATCTGAGCTGACTGATCTTAAAGAACGTAGTTCTTCTCACAAAGAGAAAGCTCGCTCACAATTTACTGAGCAAAGACATCAACCAACGCAGTCACGTTTGCAGTCGGTCTCTGTACGACCAATTTCTGTACATCGATCATCATCGGGTTTCTTGAATAAGTCACCTGTGAGGTGATGAAAGCATTGTTGATTTACTCGTCTTCAGTGACTTTATAATTGTTACAAACAAGCAGGTTACAGTTATTTGGAATGTTCTTGTAGAGTGAAGCCATTTGTTCGATGGTGGCAGACCAAGCAGACTGTTGTGTTGTCTATTCAGTTGAGGGGAGTGTCAGATAGACACATCAAGCTCACTAGAAACAAGATTGAATTTAGGTACTGTATTATGTGTTGTGTGAATTATAGTTGACTCTTTCATCAATATGTACGGTACCCCATTCATGTACATAGTGGAAACAGATCCTAGTTGGTGTAGATTGTTTATTTTGTGTTAGAATGACTTGTCTGGGTTAGCGGTGATTTTGTGTTTGAATTGCTGTCGGGTAACAAATGCAAGGACAGGATGGTGCCATTACTAAGGGTTAAACCAGAGCTGATTATCCAGCTTATAACCTAGATATTAAATAAATCAACTGGATGGCTAGATGGACAGTTTGCTTACTCCAGGATTTATACTGTTGTTCTTTACATTTTATCACATGTGAAATATTAAATAATGCTTTTGCAATTCAACATGAACAGATGAACAAGTTAGTTAACTGATTTTTAATTGTTGCTTAATAGGTTTTGCACTGTAACCGTTTCTGATGTTGCAAATATATAAAATGTACTAGCTGACTAAAGACAGAAATTGGTTTTGGTTTGTTTGCTTTCTTTTGTGAAAATTCAAAAATTAAACGCTGTTCTGGGCTTGAATGTGTTACATGCTCCTTTTGTTCTTCACAGCTTCTTGGGACCACGAGTGAATGATGAGTTGCTTTCCAACTGCTGGTGGCATGTTAGGACAAAACGTACACACATGTATAAGAAATTCAGCTTGTGAATACACATGAAACTTTGTTGGCTGGTTTTGGGTATACTCAGCTGTGTAGGTAGCTGTTAGAGAAAGTAAGTGAGGGCAATGCTGCAGTGTTGATCAATTTTGTCCTTGTCTGCATAGTAGATTTCTAAGCTGCTTGATAAACTTGTGAAGGTATACAGGCTCATTGCTGGGAAATTAGGTAAATGATGGTAGACAGTGGTGAGCAGCACCTCTAGAAATAGTTGTTATGTTCGAGATGGTGTACTCAATCAATATGTTTCAGTCTGGAGACTTTGTCAGTTGAATGACTGAAATGTCTAAAAAATCAGGATTTTGTAGTCGCTTCAGTTAAGATTTTTTAGTCATTTCAGTTATTCAACTGATGTAGGTCTCCGGACTGAAACGTATTGATTGAACATGCCATCTATCGCTTGCTTGAACATAACATCTACTGCTAGTGCTGCTCAACATTGTCTGACTGTCATTTGATAAACTTGTGGGAATTTCTAAATGCATACTTTCCTGTTAGATTGAAATTCTTTTTTCATTATTTGCTTTCTGTTATTTTCAGATCGATAGTCAATGCCACTGAATATTATCTGGACATAGAGTTGTTTAGTAACGTTATACCTGAAAATAGCAGAGAACATGTGACTGGATCACAGCTTTGTCTAATTCTTGGGAAAGAAGAAGAAAGCAAGTGGCCTAGATTGTTGGCCACAAGAGAGAAGGTAGAAGTAGGTAGGTTCGTCCAGTGAACATTGTGTGGAGAAATTTTGTGGCTGCAGGTCTTACAGATTGGTGTGGACTTTGATCATTTGGATGATGAAGATGAATCTGTACTTCCTTTAACAGAAGAGACTCAACCACTTGATTTGAATCCTTTCCTTGCTGTCAAGGAAGACAAGAAAGAGTTGGTATGCTTACCACCAGAGGAAGTGACACATGAAGATAACAGTGACTCATCAGATGATGAAGGCAGAGAAGATGCAGATATCTGGAACCCATTCCAGTTCTGATGTATTAGTTGGTGTTCTATATTTACTGTGCTACAGTACTAATGTGCTCTCCAAATCACAGTTGTGACTGCAACAAACATATGTGCATCTCAGAATTTCTGTACATTCCTGCATAGTATACTATAGTTGTTAATTGACATTGATGATGTCATTGCATTACATAAGAAAGATCAAAGTTGATCAAGATCAACCAAGAAGCAGCTGAACACATGCATCCTACTACCAGTAAAATGTCTACGAAGACAACTCTTGTCTTAGTGGTACATGTAGTGTCAGAGAACACTCAAATGACACTAATCATTATCTCTTTTTGAAGCCATATTTTTTCCTCTCATAGAACAAATCTGTTTTTGCACTGCCCAGGTTGACAATTTTCGGACAACCATCTCTCTAGAAAGAAATGAGAAACTTAGCAAAAAGAAGACACTGCATGGACAGAAAGCAGGCGAGTGGGAGACAGACAAACAGGCTGATACATAGAGAAGGAGATAAAGGCACACACACTCACATCCTTTTCCTGTACTGTACATTCTTTACAGTAGTAAGCATCAGAGACTCCAGGTCCTCCACATATTGTACATCTTCCTTGATACGAACCGTAGTTACACTCGTCACAAATACGAACCAGCTACACAACCACATTACTAGCAAGCAAGTATACACTTTGCTATCGGATAGTGTCTTAATTACTGTACAAGGACGAACATACGAGTCACATATGACGCATTTTCCATCGCCTGTAGAAGACACAACACGGTTTATCACTTGCATTACTCAACAGGGCTTAAAGGTAACCTTACACTTCTCACAAAGTCTCCCTATGGCCACTCCTGGCTGTTTCCTACAAAAAATTAGATCTGGATGATGTTTCGCCATGTTGTTATGGTTGGTGATAACAACTACTCAGCTTGCTAACGTGCGTTACGGTTAGAGTAATCATGTGCTATAGAGGAACGTTGTTTTTTCTGATCTCGTTATTGCTATCTTCTGATTCAAAAGGTGTTCGTTCGATTTGCTCAAGGTGTGTTGCACTTGTTCTACTTTGGTCAACTTGATATTTGTCAAGTTGTAATTTTGGTTTTAATTAAACGTTTTAGTCAGATATATTGTAACGAGGCGATTATTCAAGCTGTTGACAAAGCTAAAATATTTAAAGATTCCAAGACGTTTGTGGACATGCCACTCAAATACAGTGCTGGTACGCGATCTACATATCATTTGCACTTTTAGTTTGAATTAGTTAATTAAATCATTCAAAGTTAGGAATTTTTTGTTTAAAACATCATTAGATGAAATTTTCGGTGTATACAAACAAGTTTGTGCATGATATTGCATATGCACTGACAGTTCAAAGGCAGATCCATCGATCAGACTTGTGCAGTAGAGTGGATATATGGTTGTTTGCTTGTCTGTTTTTCTAGATGAAACTTTGACTGCTTTTGAGAAAATAAACAAGGAGAATGCATCAGAAGTCGTTCACTTTGTTCAGCAATATTTTGATAATGCTGGTTTAGATATTAACTTATGGATTCCACATGATTGGAGTGAAAAGTAAGGTGTGTGTGTGTGTGTGTGTGTGTGTGTGTGTGTGTGTGTGTGTGTGCATGTGTGGCAGGCCCGTAGGCTGGGGGGGTTCGGTGGGTTCGGACAAACTGCCTGCTCAGCCGTGAATGTCCGCTTTCGATCCAATGTTTATATATATACTGGCACGTATAGTATGTAAAACGTGGCTCTACATTTGTATGCTCTTCTATTATGTCAAATTCTAAAGAAAAGTGCTCCATGGACGCAGCCGTATGATTGTTTGTTTCGTATCATATAAACATGTGGTCGCAAACCGCTATCTGCTCCTTTTCACTCCTACAGCACGCGATCTTTCTACTTCGAAAAGCAACTACTAGTAGTGCCCTTGTGTGGCGGTGACTGGTTTCTTGTACTTTGCTTTGTGCTGGCATGTGTCTGTATAGGTTGTAACAAAATGTTTGTTCCTCATACGCTTGGAAACTCTGCAATTATGCGCTCCACCTTTAAATTAGCACGCAACCTTTTCTCACTTTGAAATAGGAACTGTATGGTGTCGTTCGCAGGTCCCCTGCATCTATGCGTTGTTGTTCGTCTGTAGTTCGCAAAAGTTGACATTGCAGCAGGAAAGAGACGACGAAGCTGCTGGCCGGCTTGAAGCACAGTACATGTGCCCGTCAACGGATCACGAAAGCTTCTTCTAAATTGGGACTGTCGAAACAGTTGCAAGCGAATACTTGGTCACCTAGACAGCCTTCTCTGCCCAATAAGCGAATTGTATGATGCCCCAATTATTGCCAAGCGTAGCGAGGCTTCTACTTTTGGTGTGTGTGTGTGTGTGTGTGTGTGTGTGTGTGTGTGTGTGTGTGTGTGTGTGTGTGTGTGTGTGTTGTGTGTGTGTGTGTGTGTGTGTGTGTGAGTGTGAGTGTGAGTGTGAGTGTGAGTGTGAGTGTGAGTGTGAGTGTACACACAATCTCAAATTTCTCCTCCCCATGACCACGTCTCATGATAGGACCTACCTTGAAAAATCGTTTCCGTGTCCGACTACAGATGAGTCTAAGAACGATTCATGCAAGTGACCAAACGGCGAAAAAATGCTTCCTGAAGTTCCGTCGCTCCATCCTTTTGCATTGTAGCTAAGGACTGTGTGTACTTGACAACCAAGAAACACCTTCAGGAGTTGAATGCCACCTACAGTCAACTATTCACACATCCCATACTTACAGTATGATCAATCCTTTACTACACTGTGCTGCATCTAACACCGTTGATAGTCAATGTTTGCTGATATCAATTTCTATGTCAGTAAATACCATACCACTGTCGTTACAACGGAACTGAGTGCATACCTAGACTGTACATTTTAATTGTCTTGATCACGATCGCAAAACGACGACTACCTATACCAGGCCTTTAGACGTAATCTAGACTACTAGGAAGTTTGCATATTTACTTCCATGACACAACAAATACGTATTGTGTAGCTAGAACTCGGCGTTTCAGTAGACGGTCTGAAGACTCCGTTAGACGTGTTACTTACGAATGCGAGGCACCTACGGATACCGTACAACTAGTATATATGCGGGAAATTGTGTTAATTAACATAAGTTGCCCAGGCGAAGAATGTGCTAATCAACTAGAAATATTTACAATTCGAACAGCTACAAGTAACATGTATGTGACGTCATTGGTCCATTTTGGTGTATTATGCACCACCCAGTTTTGAAGCCAGGCTACGACGGGCCTGTGTGTGTGTGTTTGTGTGTGTGCACGCGTGTGCGTGCGTGCATGCATGCATGTGTACGTGTGTATGTGCATACGTGTGCTTGTATATGTGTGTCTGTTGGTCTGTCTGTCAAAATCTATTTATTTCATTAATCTCATTTTACTGTTTGGATTTTGCAGTCCAGAGTTTCTGCTTCATGTTGTTGATGATGAATATCACCAATGGGCCAAGTGGCTCAACAAACTGTGGCTTAGCTTTGGAAGGCAGGTGGATGAGAGTGTTGCTGTTTATCCTGATAGACATTCTTTGCTATTTGTACCAAAACCATTCATTGTACCGGGAGGGCGATTTAGAGAGTTCTACTATTGGTATATATACATACGGGAAGAGGAGAGGATCGATGTGAGTTAATATATAATATTGCTGTTCATTGTGTATAGGGACACATTTTGGATAATACAAGGTCTACTAGTGTGCAATATGACAGAAACAGTGGAAAACATCTTGATAAACTTTAGTTATCTTGTTGACCGGTAAACTAGAGGGTTAGATTACTGTCTAGCTGAATACGAGACATGTGATGTATACTTTAGGTATGGCATGGTTCCTAATGGAGGTCGTGTCTATTACACACATCGAAGTCAGCCACCTCTTCTCACTCTTATGGTGTGGGAATATTATCAGAAAACACACAACCTGTCTATTATTTTTGAACATTTGCAAAGTTTGAAGAAAGAGCATCATTTTTGGATCACAAATAGAACTGTTAATGTGACTGATAGAATGTCTAATCGTACCTATCAGTTTGTACACTTCCATGCTGATAGCAACACTCCTAGACCTGAGTCGTATCGAGAAGATGTGGAGACAGCAAGTGGACTTGAGTCAGGTTTGGTGTTTTGTTGTGGTTGCCCTATAAGCACTAAGTAGAGAGTACAGTAAATATATGGTAACCATGTCAGCCGGTGGAGATGAATGAAATGCATGAGACTTCTTCACTGGTCGAAATGTTGAAATGAAAGAATGTGATCTTAACTTGTTTGTTGAGTGAAGCAGAGTGCAGTTGTAAGTTGAAGAGAATTTTAATGTGATATACGGTGTCTGTTTAGATGAAGCAGCAGCATTGTATGAGCAGATAGCATCAGCAGCAGAGAGTGGCTGGGACTTCTCATCTCGTTGGATGTCACACAGTGGTTACCTTGCAAACACTATGCAATCACTGAAAACGAGTCACATAATTCCTGTGGATCTTAATGTTATTTTGTGTCAAGTTGAAATCATCTTGTCTCAAATGTCATCTCTAGTAGAAGATAGCGACGTTGCACAGTACTACACATCTCTTGCTATGAAACGTGCAGTGGCTATTCAATCTACTCTGTGGAATGAAACAGCAGGAATTTGGCAAGACTATGATACAGAAGAAGGGAAACAGATCAACTTGTTTTTTGCATCTGCATTAGTTCCTTTAGCTACAAACTGCTATAATCCTCAGTTGACAGAGAACTTGACAAGAGTTCAAAAAGTTATTGCAACAGTCAAGGTATATGCATACTGCTAATGCTACAGAACAATTGTGTTGCTGCATACATTGTGTATCTTTGTTTATAGATTAATTAAACTAAATATACTTAATATACTTAGATGTACTACATCATACTGATTGTTTACTGTTTAATATTTATAATCTTACAAAGGATATGCTATATTAAAACAATGCAGTGCAATGTTTTTGGGTGGCACATCATAGTCAAATATTTGGAAGAGGTCAACCCTGATGGGGTTGGATAGCACAGATGGATGGTGAAGCTTTGTCTATGGACCATGTACATGCTACATGTGTTCAAATTGAATTTGGTATTGGTGTGTGGTGTACATGTGGTGTGGTTTTGTACTGTGTGTATGTGTGCGTGCATGCGTGCATGTGTGTGCATATGCGCATGCAAGTGTTATGTATTAGCTTTACACTGGGTTTATTGCAGTCTAAAGGTTTATTCTCGTATGCTGCTGCTCTTCCAACATCTTTAGTCAGCAGTGGACAACAGTGGGATTTTCCTAATGGGTGGCCTCCTCTCCAATGGTTTGCTATTATTGGCATGTTGAATGCTAATGATTTAAGTACAAGAAAGGTGGCTCACGATCTGACATCAAAATGGATTCACACTAATTGGAAGACTTGGAAGAAGACAGGACATATGTATGAAAAGGTGATTATGCTTAACTATTTACATTTTGTTTGGAGTTTATATTATTTGTTGTGGCAGTATGATGCTAGAATAGATGGTGTGCCAGGTGGAGGAGGAGAATACAATGTACAGGTGATTTAATATGTCATTGTCCTCAAATTAATGTTTTTGGGTAATGTTGTGGGGGAGATGATGCATGGAATAGACAAAATACAGTGTGTGTAGCAAGTACAGTAGGATGTCAGTTATCTGAACAGTTTGGGACACGACCTTGTTCCTAACTCTGAATATTTTGAATAACTGACGTTAACTCTTCTGGTGCACAAGCAGGTGTCTCCGGGTCTCCGTAGCTGCCCATACGCACTAATATAAACCGAATTCATGTATACTGAATTACACAAACACTCAAACCTGACTGAACTCAGTAGGTTAATAATGAGAAAGTAGTTTACTGTATAGCGTTACTAACTTGACATTCACTTTGTTGCGCATGCGTGTAATAGTTTATAGTACGTACTTCTAGAGGGCATCCAAGGCACTAACGTTTGGTTAACTGATGTTTTCGGATAAGTGGCATTCGGATAACTGACATCCCACTGTACATTTAATGATTACACTTACATCAATGCTATTGACAGTAGAGTAGACACTGTCACAGTGATGCTAGTTGAAGTGATAGATTACATACTGTAATTGAAATTTTCATTTTGAAGCATTTTAGGCATTAACAGAGGCTAGTAGTACAGAGCAGCTTTTCAATCAAATTCAGAGTTGAATATTTTATAGGTAAGCAAGTTTTCGTAGTTTAAGTGGGTTTGTTGCTTGTTTGATGACATGGTAAAGACCTTTTAGACAGGTCTACTAAGAGAAGTAATGTGGAAAAGGCAGTGATTAAGGAAAATTACAAATCATTGAAATTTTTATTGAAATTTAGAACTGCTTCTTTACATTTTATGCTGTGTATACAGTGTTTACTAGTTATTGTATGGGCACGTCGAGGATATCGTTGTTATTCTCCCAAGGGGAGTGGCAGCTAAAAGTGAGATAATTACTGAGGCAATTAGCTGCCACTCACCCGAGGCGGAGTAACAATGATATCTGAGATTGGGCCAAGTGGATCACTTCATGATATCTCTTGTGTATCTAGGTACTAATTAATTCATATTTTTGTACTATTATTATGTGTGTATTATATATCTACAATGAAATACTCTAGTTGTTTGTTGCAGACTGGGTTTGGGTGGACGAATGGTGTTGCATTGTTTCTCCTTGATCGATTTGGCAATAGCATTAATCATGTCAGTGACAGTGAAGATTTACCTGGGAATGGAGTAGTAATCGGAGTGGTTGTATCTCTTCTTGTAATCATTGCTGTATTTATTGTCTCTTACTTTGGGTACAAAGTTTATCATAAAGGAAAGCTTCAATATCACCACCGGATAATGATGACTGAAGATACAGATGCTCTATTTGATGATTGAAGAATAGATGGCTTTTGTTATTGTTATTGTACTAATTGATTTGTTATTGGTAGGTTTAGACTGCGTACTTTCGAATAATTTCTATAGCTATAAACAGCTAGCTAGCTATAGCTAGATAGCAGTTGAAATCTATACTGCGCGCGCATCATGCACAAATTACATGAGCTTGCGTTTCTATCAGGCTTATATTGCGGAGACTGCTAAAGCAGTGCAGTGAGGGTTAACAATAGTCACGTGACCAGCAGTTAGGTCATATCACGAGTTCCATGTCTGTGGCGTCGTCGTTGTACATCGACTTTCTTTCGAGCGACCAGTCGATTTTCTTTTTTGCATTTCGTCGTCACAATCCTCCCGTTTATCGTCATCACAAGCCAAGGAGCCGATCTGAACTTTTACAAAAAGTTTTGTCTGCATCTCGGGTCCAGCGAGTTATCCACCAGGCACGCAACCGACTGTTCTTGTTCTTTACTAATGAGGATTGGCATGAACAGCGGTGGCATGAAGATTGTGGCTTGCAGTACTGTACCCACGCTTGTCTAGACTGTACGTCGACCCTATTGACTGGTAACTTTATTTATTTTATCAGCCTTCTATGAAGTCTGCAATGGTTTGATATCTTTCTGTATACGTGATTTGCACATTGGTTACAATCAAATGCACGTACAGTACGTAGTGTGAAGCCATAATAACTTATAACTGGCATCATATAATCTCTATTACTACTTAGTGCTTTCATATATTTATAGTTGAGCAGTGATGGTGAGACGAGGAGACATCTTAATGTTAAATCATATCACATTTTGAATGACATGGCTCATACGTTGTATGGGGTAGACGGCATTCGTTGGTTCGCTGCTCTTGTTAGAGGAGTACTAGTCAATGGATTGTTTGAACAAGTTTTATTGAACAAGGGAGGAATAGAGCAGGTCAGTCAGTTAACGTCTGCTTATCTAGTCTTGAACTATGGGACTTGGTCTCTTGCTTTGTAGCTTTCCTTAGCTCTCTTGGAACATCCAGTTGTGATATTACCAACTCATCGCAGTTATGTTGATTTCTTAGTTCTTTCTTTAATGATGTTTCCATACAACTTACCACTGCCTGCTATCTGTGCTGGAGAAGGTCTGAATTATGCTAGGTTTGCATGTGTTTGACTGTATACATATATACAGTCTGTTTATACAGTGGTACGCAAAAGTAAGCGAACCCCTTGTAAAATCAAGCTTTTTCTAAATTCCTGACAGTTAAAAGATATTAGAGCCCCGTAATGTAGCCTGTGCAAATTGCTGACATCTATGCCTTTGCTGAAGGTAGAACTGAACTCTCATAATTAGTTTGTAGAAGAAAATCAAATTCATCAAAAGTAGTTCTTTGCAAGAGTATGTGAACCCTTTCATTAGTACTTAGTTATTCCACCTTTTGCTTCAATAACAGCAAGCAAACGGTGTTGGTATGCTTCAACAAGGCGTTGACACCTCTCTGGTGAAATTTTTCCCCACTCTTCAACAATATACGACTTCAACTCTTTCAAATTCTTTGGAGAGCGCTTGTGGACTGCTTTCTTCAGATCTCGCCAAAGTATTTCTATTGGATTTAAGTCTGGACTCTGACTAGGCCACTCTAAAACAGTGTACGAGTGTTCTTGAAACCACGAACGGGTTGAACGACTGGTATGTTTTGGATCATTGTCTTGCTGGAATATCCAGTTTGGCTCTAGACCAAGATGACGGACGGATGGAGCAACATTGTCGGCCAAAATCTTTTGATATTGAGTAGAATTCATGCGGCCTTGAACAAATTCTACTTTTCCTGTGCCAGACGCTGCAAAGCAACCCCAAAGAATAACGCTTCCTCCACCGTGCTTGACAGTGGGGACAGCGTTCTTTTCGTCAAAGGCCGTATTCTTTTTTCGCCACACGTAACGAACGTCGTTGTGGCTGAACAGCTCAATTATTGTTTCATCTGTCCAAAGAACTTTCTTCCAAAATGCATTCTCTTTGTCGACATGAGCTTTGGCAAAAGTCAAACGCATTTTGCGATGTTTTGGTGACAGCAGTGGCTTTCTTCTTGCTACTCGGCCATGCAATCCTTTCCTGTTCAGTGTGCGACGGACTGTGCTTTGATGCACTTCGACTCCTGCGTCCTTCAAAGACTTTTGCACATCATCTGCTGACGTTCGCGGATTGTTTGTGACATCTCGGAGGACTTTTCGCAAGGTACGACCCGACAGCTTTCTCGGACGGCCGGACCGAGGAAGTGATTTTGTCGTATTCAAAGCTTTCCATTTGTACACTATTTGCCGCAGCGTCGACTGGTGAATTGAAAGGCGTCTTCTGATTTTCTTGTAACCTTCTCCAAGCTTGTGAAACTCGACGACTTGTTTTCGCAGATCTTTGGAAAGCTCTTTCTTGCGCGCCATTAACGAGACTCAAAAATGCTTCAGAG
The DNA here is from genome assembly GCF_963422355.1 of Corticium candelabrum. Lineage (NCBI taxonomy): Eukaryota > Metazoa > Porifera > Homoscleromorpha > Homosclerophorida > Plakinidae > Corticium > Corticium candelabrum. The sequence goes on from NC_085089.1 coordinate 8,858,916, forward strand.
TTGCAACTTACGCGCTTCTAGCATCAAGCATTTATGTAGTGCAAACTCGCCACTAAAAATGTGGGAGAAACCTCGCTAAAACAGCTTAAAACTGCCGGTATTTGAAGCGCTGAGAAGAGTTTTGCCAAGGGTTCATATACTTTTGCCATGCACACGTTGTGATTAACTTGGTTTCTTCTTTACGAAAACAGTTATTTCAACTTTTAGCAAAGGCATAGTTGTCAGTAATATGCACAGGCTACATTACGGGGCTCTAATATCTTTTAACGGTTAGGAATTTAGAAAAACCTTGAGTTTACAAGGGGTTCACTTACTTTTGCGTACCACTGTATGTCTGTCTTTCTGTTTGTCTGTCTGTTTGTTTGTCTGATTATTTGTCTGTTTGTTTGATCAGTTACTCACTGGTCGGCGTACTCTAGAGACCCACTGACCACTGTATTCCTTTTTGACTATATGGTACAAAGACACAATTAAACCTTGTTGGTCAATAAAAGTTGTCATAGCATTTTGAATGTCTGTTATTTTATAAGAACTTGAATCATTAAACAGTGTCAAACGAACTTTCATGATTTTGAAGAATGTCTTTAGCTAAGACTAAATCATTATGTATTTGTTCTAGTATTCTTTCAGTTCTGGTTTGTTATATTGCTGTGCGTCCTTGGTAATTATCATTTGTATGTATAATATTTTGTTTTTGGGCAAGGAGACTACAGATTTTGTTTGGTTTGCTATCACATAAGATACACTGTGGTTGCCTGCATGTAAAATACTACTAGATGTATGAGTAGGATGGACTTGTCTTTGAAGGGCAGATATAAATGATATTTGCATTTGTTTCTTGTGATTGTAATTGTTTTTAAGATTTTGCTCCAGACTTTGGTAATTTTATTTTAGCCATAATTTAGTTTACAGGCACAGCTGCACTCACATAAGGAAAAAACAATTATGTGCACATACATCCATGCACATGCACACATGCACATGTACGTGTGTGCTGGTCGGCGGGTGGGTGGGTGTACTCTTATAAGTGTGTCGGTATGATACAGATAGTTTTATCAATAAGGCACATGAGGTGTCTATGTGTATTTATATGTTTGTGTGTTTGTCTGTGTATGTGTCTGACTTTTGGATCTTTACTGTATGTCTCATAGGCTTGTCTACTGATTATTGCTGTTAGATTTCAAGTCTATGGCTTTCTTTGGGAAGGTGCTGAGAAGATGTGGTGGTTTCTTTATTCGCCGAACGTTTGGTTCTGGTTCAGATCCCCTTTACTGGTCTCTTTTTGTTGAATATGTCCAGTCTATTCTTTCAAATGGCGACTCTCCAGTTGAATTCTTTATTGAAGGAACAAGAAGTCGCAGTGCTAGATCGCTACATCCAAAGTTGGGTTAGCTATTTAATCATTTTAACTTACTTGTTTATGTGCATGTACTAGTTGTTTGATAAATTATATAGGATTGTTATTTGCTGTGTGTGAGGCATATGTGAAGCGTCGCGTGTCTGACATTTACATATTACCTGTCAATATCAGTTATGAGACTCGTTTAGAAGACAGTCTTATGGTGTGGGAGTTACTTGGAGTCCCTAAACCTAAGGAATCAACTTCAGTAAGAACCGTGGTTGCTTGCATGATTATGTGTTTACATGTTGTACGTAATTCAAGAGGATGTGCTTTAATTGGCACACGTTACTTTAGTTGGCTAACATTTACAAATATGTATGCTTTGCAGGAGTACTGTCTGCAGTGTGTTTCTTTGGTATATTCTTAGTCAATAGTAATAGCCTTGTCATGCACAAGTTTTAGACTTGTGATGTCTTGCTTATGTCATGCACCATTTCATGATTGCTCTCAAACAAATGCAGACGTACACATCCAGCTGTGGATATTTGAAGGCTAATGACAATGATTGCAATGAACAACGCTTTCACAAAAACATTGACTAAACATTAGCTGCTTAGTTTACATGTCTATACATATTATAAGCTTTGCGAAACTTTTGACTGTTTTGAGACTTCTGACTGTTTGTAATTGCACATTGTGACATATGACAACATAACACGTGTACTCAGTAAAGCCCTGTTCACAGTACGACGCTGATGCCAACGTTGATGCTGACGCCAACATTGATGCTGACGCTTGTGCTGGAATAGAAATGAATATTATTTCAGCGGCAGCGCCAACATCAAAGGATGCCGCCTGCATCAAGGCGGTGTCTTTAATGTTGACATTCAGTGTCAATACTGTGAACCGGGATTAATGCTCCAACATTATGTGATTTTGTCATTTGTGACCAATTTTTGTGACACTTCCTTTCTTGTTACCAAATTCTGGGTTTTGTCAATTGTCACATGTGGTAACACTTAATAGACAGTTTTGCAAGACTACCTAATACAGTGAGACCAAGCTACTTTTTTCCAACTGGCGAGGTGTTCTAAATTTCAATGCCAGCACAGCTTCCATGCATCTCAGCAAGTTTTCATATGTTTTGCTTTATTAATTAGTGATTGATATGACATTCTTAAATAAGAAACAGCATGCTACTGTAAATTCTTTGCTGTTTATTTAGTTAATGTGACAGAAGAATGTCAGACACGCAAGGCAAAGTCACACAATAGGGCTAATGTGATGATACATGGTCAACAGATTAGTCAGTTAGCAAAACAATAATGAAATATAACTCTTGACTTGATATTGTGCATGTATACACACGCACATGGGTGCGTGCGTGTGCACACACACACACACACACACACACACACACACACACACACACACACACACACACACACACCACACTCACACACCACACACACACACACACACACACACACACACACACACACACACACACACACACACACACACACACACAGACAGACACACACAGACACACACAGACGAGACATTAACAAGGAGATAAACATGCAACTGAAGAAATGAAATAAATGCGACTATGGATTGGCATTGTGTAGGGACTTTGGAAAGCACGCAAAGTATTGCAGCAGAATTTTGGAAATATTCACATGACATTTGGTAGAATGATATCATTACATGCAGAGATTGGACATTCAATAAACAAAAAGCAGCACAATACCTTACCAAGGTTGGTCATCTAAAAAGTAACTTTATTTTGTAAAACTTGTGTGTAATTTACTACAGTCATTTGTAGATTTATAAGTGAGAAGGTGCAGGAGGAAGATATGGCCATACAATGCTTGGCGTACCGTATTGTCTATGAGCAACAGAAGGGATGTGTATTGTGTCCATCGTCTTTAGTGTCAACAGTACTACTGCAGCAACACAGTATTCATAAAGGTCTATATGAGATGCTAGCAGATGTGGTGTTGTATATAATATGTCTATAAGTCATCTCTGCAAGTTAAATTTATTGTTTTGATGGACTCTTGATAACTATTAGGCAAAGTTAAGATTATTTTATGTTAATATTATTAATTATTACTGCTATCCTCCTAGTGTCATCTGTTCTGAACACAGACATCTCAAATCATTAATAATCTGTACATTCTTTACAGCAACAGTTATATCGGTGCTACTTGAAACAAGAGAGTGTAGTGGTGTAGATTATACTTTTAGATTTATTGATATATAAAATATAACTTTGCATATTGGTAGCTCATTTGAGGGGCTTCGAGTGGAAATTAAGGAAGGTTCTGCTAAATGAAAAGTGAATGCTTAACTCTGGAGACAGTACGACAAGTGGTGAATTTGTTGGTGATTGATTTTACTTTATGAGAAGAGGTTTGTACTGTAGAGTGCTTGCTTTTTGGCTGGGCTTTCTAAATTTTAACATAAACATTGTGTTTCATAGCATATATTTATAGTATGAATATACAGTGCATGTCTTACAGTAGGTCCTGCATTGGGTAAGGTTAAGTGTTGACAACTGAATGTGACAATTTGTAGCAAACAGGTGTGGTTGCTGCAACAGTATTTGTAATGTGTTTGTTGGTTACATTTACAGATGATCTCACAAAGCAAGTTGCATTTCTAAAGCAACTATTGGAACGAAGAGGAGCAAGAGTTATGTGGAAAGGTCAGTCAGTGTTGTGATCTTTGCACATGTGATCTAAACATGATTGTGTTGATGCCAACAAACAATAGACAATGATTATTTGTCTATTGATCGTGGTTTAAAGTTTCTTGGTGGCTTTCTTGCTGTCGACTCAGAAAACGTTTCAGTGAATTTGTCATTGCAAGTACAGAAAGGAATATATGATACGCCATGGCCATCTTACTGTCTTAATCAGTTGACTGACGAGCAGAGGTGGTGTGTTTTGGAAGATGCAGTAAAGGTGATGATGCTGATGTGTCAACAGAACCAGTTGGTCCACTTTGTCACGATGGATTCACTCGTTGCTGTTGTATTACGTGCTTATGGCACTGGCCAGTCACGAAGTGAGATGACACTGTAGTTAGGATGAGGTCTATAGTTGATGATAATGTGTATGTTAGATGAATTGTTAATGTCATGTCGGATGTTGTTAGAGATCTTGTCACAAGAGTTTGTTGTTATGATGGAGGACTGGGAGCAGGTAATAGGATGATATAGCTAGGTATCAATAGTTACTATTGATCTCTAAATAATTTGTTTATTAAATAAATAGATAGGTTTAACTTAATGGGCTTAAAATTTGCTGTTTGTGTGTGTGTGTGTGTGTGTGTGTGTGTGTGTGTGTGTGTGTGTGTGTGTGTGTGTGTGTGTGTGTGTGTGTGTGTGTGTGTGTGTGTGTGTGTGTGTGTGTGTGTGTGTGTGTGTGTGTGTGTCACAAGTGCACATTGATAATGAGGCAATTTTGAAACTGGTTAGATGCTCTAGGGTGGCAGTTGACAAGTGACTGTGCAAAAACCTTCACAACAAAATGAAGTTGATTTGTGTTAGCTTATTACCAAGCAATTGTTTTATAACTTATTAAGTAATATAATGGTAATACGTTTCAACCTTTGCTGCAATCGTACATTCTGTTGGCTGTTTGCTCATAGCAATTTGAAGAGTCATTGGTTCATCTAGAAACAGATGCAGTTATTGTGATGTCTGATGATCGCTCTGTTGTACACGTTCCAGCTAAGTCATTGGGTGCAGTTGATTTTCTCAGCAGGATTGTTACTCCTTCTCTAATTACTGCCTTTCTTGTCTGCACTTGGCTGTTGGATTGCTTGACAACTGAAATGACTATTTCTAGAATAACAGCTGCTGTTCAGTCCTACAACATTTTGTTGATCAAAGAAGGTGAGAATAATTCTTATGCAAGTCTACAGCGTTAATTAAAATCACTAGAACTTGTTGTAGGTCTTTTGTCATTTTACGAGACTCTGTCACTGGAGGCAATAAAGAACATCCTTGTAGCACTTATAAACATGGACGTTTTGGCAAGAAATGAAGCACAGTATGTCTCATGACTGCTTTTATTAACACACAGTACACAAGTTTATCATTTTTGTTACAGAGTTAAATTTGTAAGGATGTCAAACAAAGCAAAACTTGAGGATGTACACATGAACTTGGGTAAGTAACATTTGCCAATCTTTATGCATACAACTTACCTACCACAACTTTCAGAGTTTGTTGTCAACTGGTAGAATGTGTATATTCAAAGCAGAGTGACCACGTTTCTCACTTTTCAAGAGAATGTTAGAAGGAAGTTAAATATTGTGAGTCATATTAGATATGGTATCAGATTGACCAAAATGGTGTCTTTGAGAGCTGATGAAACAAGTGTTTTGCTTGCTAATGCTGTAAGCACAGCTAGAAGTCTTGGACACAAAGTGACTCTTATGTTGGCCTAAATTGCTGTACACCTGACATAACACTGAATCATGATGAATGTATATACATTAGTTACAAACTCTACTGTAGAGCTGCTCCTAGATTTATGTAAACAACTGTCTACAACTTAACCAATAGTAGTTCAGGTAGTTGGTCAGTAATTGTTATCTTAATGTTACAGGTAAGATGACATCTTGTAGATGTGTTTCGAGGCAGCGTTTCGGAAGAGTGCCATCAAAGCTGTGATCGTCAGTTCTGTTGCTGGGTCTGCTTTCTGTTGCAGGGTCTGCTTTCTGTTGCAGGGTCTGCTTTCTGTTGCAAACTGGAAGTACAGACTATTAGTCAGAATTGGCATAGTTGATTATAAATGAAAGCGACAAGCATGCATCATGCTGTTGGTATAAATTATGTCACATTTATGTGTTGTGGTATCAGTGAGACCAAGTAACCCTAGATATTTAATTTGCTCTACTGTGGCACACAGTACGTGACTTTATCAGGTTAGTCACATCTCTGAGATGTAAAACCATCTAGAGGTTGTAAATTAAACACAATCTAGGGCGTGACTTTATTGCCACTCTACACACACTCCAGTAGGCAAGTAATCTTCTAGGTGCACGCGTTAATTTTATTGAGTATGCAGATCTTTACCGTGAAATTACACCTAGGATCTGCAACCTGTTAATTAATTAAGTGAAATCCTGTAAAGGACAACGTCAAATTCCAGTAGAAGGTGTTCGCGGGTAGGAGGTATATTCACGTGCATGGCATCTGATACAACAACATCCGCCTTTGGGGCGGTGCATTGTTATGGATTGTTTGGCATGCTTCCTTTGTCCAATGACATCACACTACTCGTTATACGATAGTCGCGGTTAGCAGTTTTCGCAGGTGATTACAAGCTGCGTAGCAGAATCACGCTGTCTAACGCTTGTGCACGAGTGACTTCACCATTTTGGAGAGAAGTCGATTTTGTAGCTCGTGGTATCACAGCGCACTTAGCGTGAACATGGATGAACACTGTAAAGTGTACAAGCAAGGTTATCTCTTGAAATCACCACCTCTAAATGTTTCAGATCAAACAAAGGGTTTTAAGGTGCGTGAACCAACTGAGCTCTGTGCTAACAGGTGTGACGTCATATGTGTTGTGCTTTAGCGATGGCGGAAACGATGGTGTGTCTTGTTGTCGGACTCTCGTAGCCAAGTCAGCCTTTATTATTACAAAAATGAAAACGCATTCATTCGGAACAAGTTTCCTCTTGGCATTATTCCTACTGACGAGGTTTTCTCTTGTGAGGCGGGATTACCTGTGAACACTGGCAACAGCAGGTACAAATTTGTATGGAAAATGCATCTCTCTAGACGCAAATTTTACCTCGCCTCGGATTCCAGGTAAGTGTAGTATTGAGTACGTGTTACCGTACAGTGTACTAATTTGATACGGTCCTGTGACTCGTTTTGTTGTTTTTATATTACAATATAGCTATGAAATGAACCTATGGGTCGAGGCCGTCCTGAAGGTGGTTCCTCATCTTGCTTCTAGGGACAGACGGCAGAGTGCAGGAGAGATGAGTCAGGATGCTCATTCTTCAGCTGCAAGTGCAGTCTCTATGTGTGAAAACACAAGCCAGGAACGGGATGAATGGTCTGATTGGGATAGTGATGAGCAGGATTTTGACGGAGAAAGTTCAGACAATTTTCATTTTCCTTCTCCTCCGCCTCCACTTCCACCTGTGCCAAATTTTCGCTTTCCTCCTGTTTGCTAGTAGCTAGTGTTTTAGTTAAGCATTTATATATACATTATATTATGAGGTTAGGGATGCATAGCTATACTTGACAATGGGAGCAGCATTCTGTATTCTATGTTGATGACATTGTAACAAGAAACTACATGTACTCTAATGTTTGTAACTTGTAGATAAACATGTTAAACTGACTTGCTTTGGTAGAAGTGGACATTCAACTATACAATTGGCAAGGTGGACAGATATTCAAACTTTACATTTAATTGTAATTTTGTAAATTTGGTTTTGTTTTATGAATATGTAAAATTGAAAGCAGAATTACAGTGTCTCATAAACTGTTAGAGGTTACTAGCATTCTCCTTGTTGTATATCAGCTACAGATAGCTACTAGATATCTTTGTTGATACAACATTCTTGTAAGATATTCAGCTGGGTCATTTGCAGCAGGTTATATTTCCCAGAAAGCGTGTGATTTGAGGTACACCGTATAGTACTTTCATACAAAATCATTAATGACTATGGTATAAGATGAAACATTGACAGGAAACTAGTTTGGTGGTGGGCATCATAATTGTTGGCTAATTGATATACCTGGTATGTACGGATATTTCCCACCCACTATTACGTGGTTGCATCATGGAGGAGGTTACCATTGACAGTTACGTTCGTGGCCATCACATTTCCTTAACTTACTGGTCTCCAGCTACTGTGTTGATGAAGAATTGCTGTGTCAGTGCAAAGAACGTGACTCACATGACTCCTGCTTCATTGCGATTGGTAACTTCACGGCCTCATTCTCATGTTTAACCTCCCTGCCAGACAGGGTATAGGCACAACAGACAGCAGGCAAGGGTTACCATCTTGTGGCCTCATCCGGGTGATGTACAGCCACATCGCTATAAGATACCTGATCCATGAGGATGATGATGTCCATTGTCGCATATCCCGGTTGCCAAAATAATGGCAATTTTATTTGGCACTCACTGAAAAATCCGCTAAAACAAAGTCCCGCCAATATTTCATCTTATACAGTATCAGAGTTGATGATGGCCGGGCCATCATGGACCAGACCAATATTAATTAATTAATTAAATAATTCTACCCAATCACTACTTCCATATGTCATCTTCTCTAATGTATGTAGACTATACCTTATATATGTTACAAATGTTATGTAAGAGACTAAGTAGAACTAACACACTGCACAATAAAAAGTTTTAATTAAAAAACCTTTTGGATTGGCACTTCCTCAGTGTACGCTGAATGCACTATGTTAACTCAGATATTTGCTATCCCTCATAAAAACTATAATTGGACAAAAGGTTCCAAGTGTGGTAGGTTCAAAGCCACAGTCAATGTTTGGTGTTTGTATATGGATGACTACTTGTCGTTTCCAGTAGTAGTAGAAGCAGTTGTTATAAGTTTTGCATCTTCTCAATTTGGTGTGTGGTTACAATTTCAAGCATGCATGGTTTTTCTGATCACAACTTCTGACTACTGCTTTGTGGACACATCTATGTTGTGTTACTTGATTTCTCCTATATAGAAGTGTGGGCATATAAAAGTGAACAATATAATTATTATAAATGAAAGTCTCCTGGAACAGAAAACAGCAACGAGAAGTTGTGACCAGAAAAACGTAGTTGCCATGCATGCTTGGCACCTTAACCACTCACATACACCAAATTGGTAAAGTGCAAAACCTATATATACCTACTGCCTCTAACTGGAGGCCACAAAACACCAACCAAATATCAACGCAGGCTATAGCCATGAACTTGTAAGATCGACTCTGGAATCCATAGACTACAGTATCATGTACAGAATTTAGTAAGTAATTCTTTTTATGTGCTTATTGTTAGTTGTTATGTTTTCTTCTCTATGCTGCTATAGTGAGAATTGTATCCGAATGTGATACAAATAAAATACATCAATCAATCAATCAATATCCAGGTTAGCATGGCATAAGTGTTATAATTCAAATGAGGAAGGTATGTCGACCAAAAGTCCAAATGTAATAACTAGTAGGTCTGGGCTGTGTTAGCTTTACTTAGAGTAATTTACATAATAATAATTATTATCTGCCACAGCAATGTGCTACATGTCAAGTTACCAACTATTGTATTCTTTACTCTAACTCCAGACAGTAGACTAGTAGCTCCATTCTGATATCGATATATCTATATGTCCATTGAACTACAGAACTAATAACGATATACTAACGACCGCATTGTCTGAGAATGATTACCGTTAAAATTGAAAGCATGGGGTACCTATCTCTCGGTGTGTGCTCAACTGGAGCAGATTAGATAAAACTTCTCCTGCGAACATATGCATGAGCACAGAGAAATCGTCCTTACTTACGAATGAAACTCATCTTGCTAATCCACAAATAGTAATCACCACTTTTTACCTGTAGAAGTCATTTTCTGTCGCTAAAACCCGCCATGCAAGTAGATACAGCGGTACAGGCAGACAGCACAGCGACATACTGCGCACGCGCACTAAGGAGCAATCTAATTTACCACATTAGGTAATTAATTAATTAATTAACTTAGCATGATCTGTTGCATACATTGCCAATTCACTTACAAACAAATCTCAATGTGAACTCCATTATAAAAACTTGGAGTTGCTTTGTGAAATCCATTTGTTGTATTCAATTCACTTGAAATCAATTTTATACATACTTACAAACTCAAAACTATTCCTGCAACCAAGACAGGATGGCAATCATCAGTCATACTAACAGGACATATAAGCATGAACGTGCTGTATATCTATCAGGTACAGTACTAGTGCTAGTACTGTACTGATCAATACAGAAATAAACCCTTTTCCCAAAATGAACCCATGCAACTCTGTTGCAGTGGCTTCTGACCAGTATAAGATAGAGATAGTAGCTGCAGCTTTATATACCTTCTATTTATTTTTAAATTAATGATTTCTAACCCTTTAATTAAATACGTGAAATGCCTGAACACTGGCAGGTCTGTACCTTATACACTGACGTCTGATGTCAAACTACGAGCACACAAGCAGACAAAAAAAGCAATATCATTGCAACTGCTAATTTCTCCCAATCTGATTTCATTACTGAATTCAGCTGACATCAGTATACACAGTATTTCCAAATAGCAATGGATCTGTGACAGGTTGGAGCAAAAAAGCAAATGCTACCAGTCCTACCACAAATACACAAGCTAACGTGGCAGCTGCAAAACAACAATTGACATTGACATTAACTTTTTCCATGATAAAAATAACAAATTGTTACCTTTCCATATAGAAAACTGCATTATACCAGCAAAGTCTGGGAATCCCATGAAATTGCAGAACATGTGGCAAACCACTGGACCAATTAAATGACCTAAATACAGAAATTTGCAATTGTGAAAATTTAACTTAACCACAAATTTACAATGATCCTGCCTATTCAGTGAATTCATAAACTCTTATGATATAGTCAATCTGGTACACTACCTGTATCAAATTATACCATCCATATATACAGTATCTACAAATTACATAAATTACTACTGCAAAGTGTGTGTGTGTGTGTGTGTGTGTGTGTGTGTGTGTGTGTGTGTGTGTGTGTGTGTGTGTGTGTGTGTGTGTGTGTGTGTTATTGCTCAGTTGGTTAGAGAATATACATCCAATAGAGTGTGTACATCCGGAACCTTGCAGGGTTGCAAGTTCAAGTCACAGTAATGGCGAGCTACTGCATAATTTCCTTGGGCAAGAAACTTACGCACAATTGCCTCTCTCGACCAGGAGTATAAATGAGTACCTGGTCTTTGACTGCGGGACTAAGCGGCCATCTGCTGTGATGTGACATCAGCCACCTGGGGTCCTGGTGAGACTTTAGGTGTTCACACCACAGTTGGCTTCACAAGCCAGTGCTCCTGTGAGTACCTGGCTGGTTCCAGGAGATTGCTAGCGCAAACCCAAAGTTCTCCTGAGTAGAGCCCAGGAGTCCAGCTATGGGCTGGAGCGTGACCAGTATCTGGCAGCTCCTAACGTTTAGTTTAGTTTAGTTTTGAGTGTGTGTGTGTGTGTGTGTGTGTGTGTGTGTGTGTGTGTGTGTGTGTGTGTGTGTGTGTGTGTGTGTGTGTGTGTGTACATGACAAAACTTAGAGCATTTAAATTGTGTCTTTGTTTTAATTGATTAACTTATTGCATGCTGCCCTATAACATATAAATTCACACAGCTAGCACAAAGACATCTGAAAATGTCTAAAAATGTGGTAAGCATAAACAACCAACCTGTTCTCAAAAAGAGATAACAACTGTATGCTCCAAAGACACTCGTATAGCAAAATTGAAATACTAAGAACATGTACAGCTACTCCAAGTAGAATATAACAATCAGTGCCAACGAACTAACTCACAAGATTCTAAACAAATGTGGACGACAGGACTTCCATTATTATTTGAGAGTCTTTCAATCACATGGTGGATATGAGCTACAAAATTTCTAAAGATATACTCCCCAAAAACAGATAATAGGCTAAGGAAATACCACCACAAACATCTCACCGACTCCAAAGAAGAATGGACACACAATCACTGATCCTAATAGCTGACAATGTGGCCATAGCACTGGCAGCATACAAGCACGAAAGGTAAACTCCTCGGCAAATGGAGCCTACAAATTTGTTTCATTAGTAAAAAGACAAAACTTTGATTGTACAATACACACAACAATGTAGTTTCGCAATGCCAAAATTTGAAATGCTTGTGGTTCTTCTTCTGTTTCTGCAACATACAAGTGCAGCTGTCAATACAAAAACGCATATTAAATGAGTACAGTCAATACAAAAAATAACATAACAAAGTGCACCAACTATACTTTCAACATCACTATCTACTAATTAGGAATAAACCAAACTGATGAAAACGCACACATACAGTAGACAGGCATGCAACAAACACACAAACAATTTGGTCAAAAGACAAAAAGAAGCTTGATTAGTGTGCTACATCTAGGGCTTTCATCAGCATGAGGGAGGGGGGGGGGGGGTTATGGTAAACGTCAATGCTCTTTGTGTAGTGTGAAAGGCCTTAATTGATACATATGTGCCATACTAGTCATTACCTGATGCACTACATTCCATCATCATCATAACCATTGGTCCAGCAAACAAAACCTAATGTATCCAGACAAAAACAGAATGAGCATATAACAGTAGCAGAATTCAACTTCAAGTTAATTTATTTCAAAATCTTCAGCAGCACTGTTGTGATATCACAAAAATAATTAATTATCTCAAAGAATAAATTAATCCTTATCAATGGTTAAAAGTGTTGCCTTGATACTGACTGTTATGTTTCTTATTGAATGCAAATGCATCAATTACGTAACAAACCATTGTCAATATGAGAGGATAGACAGCTGCTTGAAGAAGATGGTCTGACCTCAATCCAAGCCAGGTAGAAAGAGGATAAGCCTAATCAACAACAGAGAGTCATAGTTCAACATGTACTAAATCGACCAATAAAACATGCTCTTGGTCAAATGACTGCAGTACCCTGTGCCCATCTGATGAAGAACTGAAGAATAATAAAATAAGCGGAGAAACACCACACACAACCATCACACTCACTATTCGTCTTTTCACCGTTCTTGGATGATTTCTGCATCACACAACCAACTTTAGTTGATAAAAGATACTGCTATTAATCACTACTTAACTTAATCATTTAAAATACCTACTATAAACTTTACAAAGAGCAAACAAAACCCTTGACAGCAGGCCCTTCCATAAGCCGCTTATACACATACAGTTACATGCCAGTTTCAATTGCAACATTATTGTCACACCATCATAGGTGTCAAGACTCGGAATCAACTCCCACACTCCTGAGAAGGTCTGCAAATCTTCTGGAAACTCCGACTACTAGCCTTGTATTGAAGCAACTCAAATGCAAGATCCAGACTATTAAAACAATCAAAAATTGTGGAATCCTGGAAGTGAGGATGGGAGGCAACCATAGGTTTGAGAGCCATATTTAGAGAGACACAAATCCGCCTAGATAAGGCCGCACCAAAAAATTGTGTGATTGGGGTAACATGCAGAGGAAAAAGACGGGTGGGCAGAGTTTTTATTTTTATTTTTTTATTTTTAAAAATTATTATCAATCATCATCTTTGGAGGTGGCTGTTGTCGCAGTTTGCATGCTACATGAGTACATCGTCCACTCAATCACCAAATCCAACCTCCTGCAACACCTTACGAAGACTACAGTCGCCAGACACATAAACAATCTTGCCATCTCTGAAAACACGTGCCCCCTCAAACACGGATATGCACGGGGCAACAGTAGCCATCTTATTTCTCAGCATGCGCATGCACAAAATCAGCGGCCGTCCAAACATGGCATGCTGAGTACATTGTCCACTTGATCACCGAATACAACTTCCTGCAAGATTACAGTAGCCAGACACACGAAGAATCTTGCCATCTCTCAAAACACATTCCCCTAGAACACGAGTATGCCCAGGCCAACAGAAAACATATTTAAATAAAAAACTCAGCGGACCTTGAGCTCCAAACATGGGCGGGCGGGTTACCTCAATTAGACAATTTTTCGGTGCAGCCTAATATAATATTTTTAGCTCAATAAAAGAACAGGTCATATTGCAGAGAAACTATTTGAGTCTCCAAGGATGGTGACTTCTCTCCAGGAACCTAAACCTTGGGAGTTGACAGGTTTGCACCATTCAAAAAAAGATGAGAAACATGACAGTATGAAAATTAACTATAATACCTCATAATAAATTCCAGATGTCAGAACATCAACACAATTCAATTCCTCCAATTAGTACAAATCTAACGCCACAACATAATTATTTCATAAATCTTGGTATCCATTGTCGTATTCAGTACATTGACATCTACTATATAATTATAATAGCATAACACATGTGTGCATTTGTAATTGTTAATTCACAATTAATCCCCACAACAGAACTACCAAGCAATGATCTTGATAGATACCAAATTGATTAAGTGATGTCAGCTGCCTGTAAAGTCACCACATTGTCATATAAAAGGAGTCCCTATCCCATCCAGCAGCATCTACAATTAAAATTCAAAGGCTAAACTACATTTGTAGAAATTCGGAAATGATGGACACTATTCTATACTACAGAACAAGCGACAACACATACAACTATATCATACATCCAGTCCACAAAATTGCACACTAACATAAAAAGACAACAGTGTGTGCTGCACGTGTAAACTGCGTGCACCAAATTTTTTTAGTAAAAAAAGCATGCTACAACAATCTCCCTAGTCCAGTTACGTCTTATAAAACGTCTCTTGAAATCTCGCTGTAATAGAAACCTTCATAAAGTAAGACTATAATCAATTTAATTTCATTATCGTTACCTCGGTAATCCAGTTCTCCACGCGTAAAGGCTAGATATGAGAATAAACCCAAGCAATAAACAGCATCCCAAGCTTTCCTGAAAAGAAAGGTGACTGAACAGTACCCGTTCAGGCCACAGCATGTTGCTGCCACGTGATCCAATATCACGTGACAAAACAACCATGTGACTTTACAAACCCAAAATGATTGTAGTAATTGACTCACTAACCTTAACCAAGCCACATCTACTACTATAATAGTAGTAATGACCCATGTATTTTATAAACACAAGTAACTACACGCCTACATCCGGGAGAGTAGATTGTGTAAAAACGGCGGGAATAGGCTAATGGCGTCGGGCCGGAAAAGATCATCTCCTTGGGGAGAGATAAGTCCTTTGCAGTTCAAAATGCACGTTGGAATGAAAGAGGGAGCTACTGATTTTGAAAAGCTTGTTGGATGTTGTGAGTTCCTAGTGGGAGTCACAGTTTTACTGAACATCTCTAGACCTAATCACTCTTGCTTTCAGTAAGAACACAAGCAAGGATGATGGCAGCAGCAAGAAATCTTCATTTTCAAATTGATGGTAGTCGCTGCCAATCATGCAACGCGACTAGGCCACCGTCGTGTTGTGTATTCTGTGAACGTCCCGTTTGTGGCGATTGTGCAAGAATTTGTACGGCCTGCTCACTCTCATTCTGTCCATTGTGTTCAACAATACAGTAAGCTACTACAAACTTTGAGATATTCGATTTGCTAAGGGTTTAAGATTAATTAACTTAACATATCATTTCTAAATTGATCAGATATTCAGAGCAGTGGAAAGATGAGAAGGTCACGTGTCTCAGCTGCTTATCATCTTGACGATTTGATGATGAAGGAGCTTTGGGTTTTGAATATTTTCTATCTTACTGACTCCTAAGACAAAGCTTGCAACTCCATCGACCTGCAGCATGCATAGCAAGCATTATTGTTGTAGTGTATTATATGACACAAATAATTGGTACCTTCAGGTGGCTGTTGCATTGGTGGGTTAAGACAGAACATATGGAAACCACGGTCACAATCATCACAGAAAAGCAGCTGATCCTGCAAGTTGAGAAGAGCTTTTTAGCAGTGAGTGAGCAAAAATAGACAGTCTTTACATCATTATCAGATGTGCCACATATTCCACATGACTTGCATTCAATGCACTGCCATCTGTACTGTAGAACAACCGATGTCAAGCTGGGAGTGAATTGTAGACATGTCGGATGACCTAAAAATACCAATTGCAGGTTCATTTACTATGTCATTAATTACTAAAAGTAATGTATGTACTACATCTACTTGTGATACTGCACTGTGTGCATCTTGCACCCATTTGAACAGTAAGGATACTCTAGTGGTGTGTGTGTGTGTGTGTGTGTGTGTGTGTGTGTGTGTGTGTGTGTGTGTGTGTGTGTGTTGTGTGTGTGTGTGTATGCAGCCATGTAGTAGGTACTCAATCTCATTAGTTACACCTGATCGTCCACAGTCAGCACATGAAATCAGTGTTTCTGGCTTATTAGTTTTCTTGTTCTTGACTGAATCACCAAGGCAGAAATCACAGTAATCATTTGGAGATGCAGTTCGTCTTGGTTTAAAATCAGCCATTAGAGGATTGTTAGATGCTGCAGAAGGATGAATGGCTAATGCAGGAAACACTGATACAGGATCATCTTGAAAGCCACTGTTTCCACATTCAACCTTCCTCTCCCATTTGTCTGCTTTGACTTCGAAGTTTGGCTAAACGAGTAGGGAGTTGGCTTGTGATTTGCTGCTGGAAATGAAAAATATGATTATCGAGCATTTGTACAGAAGAAACTGGAATTAGCTTTTTATCTCTACAGAGTGGCGAGTACCTTCTTTTTGCTTGAGATTGTTGATCGTTTTCCCAGATAGGTTTCATCATCACTGGAGTCATCAACTTCCCCTACATCATATGGGTCATCTCCATTGTCAGAACCAACCTTTTATATCATCAAATTTAATTCACTGTATGTACATAATTTATCTTTCAGTCTTGTACTTGTTTGTCCTCATCACTGTATTGTGAGTCTGCAGCTGCTGCTCGGCTTAAATCAGCAGCTCTTCTTTTTGCCTCTCGCCTTGGCAACAGGAGGCCACTTTCACAAATCAAGTTTGCAGTTCCTTTTTGTCCTTCATAACAACTTAGTATGTCGACATCGCCTGGTCTCTTACGGCGCCATCTCTCAGCTGTGTACGTGAATATCTAATGCATATGTACAGCAAACAGAGCTACTTATATAAATTTGTCTCCTTGTGTTCATTACGATGCTTACTATACAATACGTGAAAAATTATCTAATCAGTTCGAATAATTTCAATCTCTCGCCTCCACAGCATTTATAGACAGGCAATCAGACACACTCGTTCTAAACTTGTACATCTAGTAGGAAACTAGAGCGGCTACTAACGAACCTTTCCTGGTTGTTGCCCTTGTTGGCGGTCTTTCTCATTCTTCCAGAGTTTGCCTGGTATGTGAGGTATCCCAGTTTGTGCATCGTAGTATGGTGATCTTTTCTTGCGATCTCTAGTCAACTTTGAATTGTAAGCTGACGCATGCTGTACAGCGTCATCATACACATTACTACAGAGGATCACGTCATTACTCATAAAGTCGATACAAATCATACAAAACGCACACTCTGTGTTCCATAATTTGCAACACAACGGTCATAAACTACAGCATACGGGAATAGATGTGACGTCTCTATCCCGGATGTAGATTATTTTGGTTCAACATCTTTGGATATGAAGTAATTTATAGGAGACTTTTATAGATATAGAGATAGTCACTTACTTAGTGTATTACTGACGCATGACCTTTAATGGTTTTGCTTAGATTGAACATTGATGGTTTACTTGTCTACTTTCCGTATGATTACATTTACCCAGAACAGTATAGCTACATGAAGGAGTTGAAGGCAGCTCTTGATGCGAAGGTTTGTAATGCATTTATTTAATAGGAAACGTACGACTTGCATTATATATGAATGGTTTCATGATCACTAGGGTCATTGTGTTCTGGAAATGCCTTCTGGTACAGGCAAGACAGTATCATTGCTTTCCCTTATAGTTGCTTATCACAAGGCTAGATGAACCTGTGGTGAAATTAAAGAATAATTTCGATTGACTTATTTGTGGACAGGTCAATCCGTCATCTTGTTCGAAGTTAATTTACTGCTCAAGAACCGTTCCAGAGATTGAGAAAGTGCAATTGATTTCTAAATGCGTGTATAATAGTGGAGTATATAAGTGTAGTATAAGTGCAGTATAATTCTAGTTTAGTTAATTAAGTGTAGTTGTGCTGGTGACAGGTTCCATGTAAGAGATTTTTTATGTCAAATGCATGATCAATGTTAGATGATGATTACTGATCATATAAGTGTGTTAGTAGTGTACTGTACTGTACTGTACTGTACCATTTCTTATTGTTTTGTAGACAGTATTTTTGTTATCTAATGACGAAAGTGACGTCACATTAACTCTTGTTAGTCTTACAGCAGGATTATCAACTACCATTTCTAATTATTTTCATGTTATAGTTATATGTTATGTTACTTAGTCATGTCCCCAGACTCATGTGTCCTTGGCAGTGTCCAGTTCCCGTATTGAAAGTGGCTAATTTTATGAGTCTGAGGACGAGAGTAATGTTATACTGTGCATTCTAGTTTATTGTACTATCAGCAGTTTGCACATTTTGTCAGATGCAAACAGGGAGATTTAATAATTGTAATAGACACAATAGCAAGACTACATCAGCAGCAACTACTTAGACAGCATGCAGGATGTCAAATTTGAGTAGAAACTGTCTAGATATCAAACTGTTGTTTGGTCATGTAGCTAAGGGGCTTATACTTTATGATGCCTTTATTGCATGTATATTAGCTGGTTTGATGGAATGTCATATAATGTCTGCATAGATGAAGATTTGTATTGTGGTGCTTGCAGACTTGTATAGTCATTTGTCTGACGAACTTCAGCAGCCATTGGCAGTTTTAATAATAAGTATAGTGTATAGTGCTCTTTGTTGATCAGGTTTTGGAAGAAATGAAAGTTTTGGTTGAATATTGTGAGAAGGAAGCCGGAGAACCAACAAAACTGTTAGCTATTGGAGTGAGCTCAAGAAAGAATTTGTGCATTCATCCTGAGGTAGTTGAATGGACTTATGATTATGTTGTATGTTGAATCAGTGATATAGAGATGATGCTGAATGCTCATGTTCATTTAGTAGTTGCATGCAACAAAGATCCATATTTTTATTTACAGTAGTGATTATGTAAAACAGTGTAATTTACAATTACTGTATGCTAGGTCAGTGGTCACAGAAATGGACAGGTGGTTGACAGCAAATGTCACAGGTTGACGGCGTCATTTGTTAGAGAGCAACACACTGAGAATAGTGAAGTTGAAGTCTGTTCATATTATGAGGTGTATGTTTATTTAGAGGCCCTGTTGATGTGCTTTGAACATGTGAGAAAACGTTTGATGACATTACATTGTGTTAATTGTCACTGTAGACATTTGAAAGAGAGGGTCGTGAGGTACCATTACCACCAGGAGTTTATAACCTTGACGATCTCAAGGAATTTGGTCGATCTCAAAGAATTTGCCCATATTTTTTGGCTCGTTATTCTGTTAGTGTTGTGAAACTGTGTTTTGTCTATTGATTATACAGTCTGTCTGTTTTTAGATGATTCATGCTAATGTAATTGTTTATAGCTACTACTACCTTCTGGATCCAAAGATTGCAGACGTTGTATCTAAGGAACTTCCAAAAGCAAGTGTTGTTGTGTTTGATGAGGCACACAATATTGACAACGTATGCATTGAGAGCATGAGCGTTAACATCAGTCGACGTACTTTGGATCAGTGTTCAGCAAGTGTAGATTCTTTGCAGAAACACATCAGAGAGTAAGTCAAGACTAACTAGTGACATTATACAACTAAACACTAAAATTTAGTACTATCTTTATGCAAACAACTGTGGGCATGACTTATTTTTGGTAAATGTGGGAGAGACTGGTACAGTGGTGGGTAGGACAATGTCAATGAAGTGGTTGCAGCAAAACTGGGTAGGACAATGTCAATGAAATGGTTGCAGCAAAACTATAGCAGTTGTAAGTGTATCAAGATGTTTATGTGTGTGGATTGAAGAACAAGCTAAAGTGATGTGTTGAAGTAAAGAATTTCTTTGTGAATAGAATTTGAAGTTAGGATCAAGCACTTTTGATTATGCTTTCATGCAGCGTAGAAAGTTTGATTAAGTAGTTTATCTTCCTTATAGTTCGTAATGTGTAAGTAGTTTTAAGTTTAGGTGTCAAGTGGATTATTTGAAGCATCTTGTAAGGTAGAAACATTAACGTAGCAGTCTAGGCAATTCTCAAATATACTTTGAGTTGTAACAATGTTTCTTTGTAATAAATGATCTTGTGTACTATTAACTAATTAATGTTCTAGCATTGCCTGGTACTAATGAGACTTTACTTCTGTATATAGTATTAAAGTAGCAGCATTAACGTAGCAGTGTAAGGAATTAATTCTCAAATATAGTATGAGTTGTAACAATGCATGTGTTTCTATACAAGAGGACAGGAACAAGAATACAAAATATTTATGTATGTAATAAATATAAAACAAAGTAGGGATGACTGCTACTTTATGCTCGTGCTTGAATAAAAAGGGTCGATACTTTCGCAGACAAGTAATCATACTTTACTTCTGAAACCAATCTCTCACAATTAAATTCCTACTTCACTCTGTTTGCTTTCAAGGTGGCTGCTTGGATAGGAGTGAAGTAGGGATTTAATTGTGGGATATTGGTTTCAGTTGTAAAGTATGAGTGCTTGCCTGCGGAAATTTTGACCTCTTTTTTCAAGCGCTAGCATAAAGTACACAGCCATTCCTACTTTGTTTTTTATTACATAAATATTTTATATTCTTGTTACTGTTAGCAACATAGGCATGCAATTGGTAAATACGCCATAATTTGTGGAATTTGAGACATATATTGAATTGTATATTTGACTTTTTTATTTCTATTAGTTTAAGTTAACATTATTTCATATTGTTAGCTGCAATTATTTAATTATAAAGCAAACAATTTGTTGCAGTAACAATATCAATATATGTCTTGCAGTAGCACTTTTTGAAATTACGATTGATGCCTTTTCTAGACATTAGTTACTTTGTTTTATATAGACTGAAGCAAAAGGATGCTCAACGTTTGCAAAATGAGTATCAGAGGCTTGTGGAAGGTGCAGTGTATTTATCATTAATAGCCTCTCAGCCACCAATTTGATTGTGTGTGTTTGTGTTGTTGTTTTTATTGTAAGTTAGGTTTAAGAGATGCTTACAGGTCTCGTGAAACTGATATTTATCTTGCAAATCCAGGCAAGTGGTTGTTGCTGTGCTTGTGGGTAGAATTTTGTAATATGCATTTTTCTTTAGTGCTACCAGATGAGATTTTGCAAGGTAAAGTTAGGGCTTGGACATACCAGTCATGTTACGTACTTTAAGCTCAAGTGCAACTGTAGGGATAGGAGTGTGCTTATTTATATTCTGTATACTACGTCTTTCTGTTTTTTTAGTGGTTTGCTGATTCATCTATTTGTCTGCGTGCTGTTTACTTGCAGCTAGGCTTGGATTTTGCTTGTGTATGCATGTACACTATTTGTAGGATTAGGTGTACTTTTCTATGTGGAATAGAGCATGGCATGAGTACAACTAGAGGATTACTTGGAAATGATGGTTTTGGTTTGCATGTCTGTCTGTCAGCTAGTTTGTCCTATCAGATTGTTTATCTGCTTGTTCATCTGTTTGACTGACAGGCGGTGTTATTGCTGACTGCTGAAGTCTCAGGTTTATTCTGTGTTCTTTGCACATATGGTAGATGTGGGTGTCTGTTGTCAGGCACATGTTTTGATGCTATGTTGTAAGATTGAACATGCTTGTTTGATGCTGTCTTGTTACAATAGTGTACGGGTTGATATGTCCTTGTTTTTCATGATGTGGAGTTGAACCAAGTGTTCCCCCTCTTTTAGAATTAATATATTTGCTTTGGTAATAGAAGTGGTACCTGGAAACATCAGAAAAGCTGAACATTTTGCTGCATTTATGAGACGGTTTGTTGAATATTTGAAGGTGAGGCTGGGAATTTTAACTTTACTCAAATGTGGCAGATGTTCACATGATGCTTTTATAGAGTCGTTTACGGGTACAACATGTTGTGTCAGAGACGCCCTCATCTTTTCTTCAGCATGTTTCACAGACAGTCTGCATTGAAAGGAAGCCTCTTAGGTTTGAGACAGATGTTTGCTTTAGAGGCATATTTGTCACATATTGTTTGTTTTTTCTGTAGGTTTTGTTCGGAACGTTTGCAATCATTAATCAAAACACTTGAACTTTCTGACTTTTCTGATTATCACAGTCTTACTGTTGTTGCAAGCTTTGCTACTCTTGTCAGTTCATATTCTAAAGGTTGTGTGTGTGTGTGTGTGTGTGTGTGTGTGTGTGTGTGTGTGTGTGTGTGTGTGTGTGTGTGTGTGTGTGTGTGGTGTGTGTGTACATGTTTTATTTGTGTAGTTTGTCCATGCCCATGTTTGAAATACTGTTATACGTTTTCTTCATAGGGTTTAGTTTGATTATTGAACCGTTTGATGACAGAGCTCCCACTATTTCAAATCCAATTCTACATTTTAGGTTTGTGAGATTGCTATTGCTTTATGGTTGTTCATCACATGGTGTTCTAACGTAGTAGTCTTTATTATAGCTGCATGGATGCATCAATAGCTATTCGTCCTGTGTTTGAGCGGTTCCAGTCAGTTGTTATAACTTCTGGGGTAAGTAAACATGAATGTTGAACATGTGTGAAATTTAACAGAGTTTGTCTGTATTTTTCTAGACTCTTTCTCCATTGGACATGTACCCCAAAATTCTTAACTTTCATCCTGTTACGATGGCGACATTTACAATGACTCTCTCTCGTCCATGTTTCTGCCCTTTGGTATTAGAGATAATGAAATGTATCAAACGCTAACTGCATGGATTCTCAGAATAGAATTTTGTGTTAGATTGTGAGCCGTGGCAATGATCAAGTTGCAATGACGTCAAAGTTTGAGTCTCGTGAAGATCTAGGTTTGGTATATCTCATTGTTGCAGAGTATTGATTTAATTGCTGTAGGGCTTTTATATTCCTTAGCTGTCATACGTAACTATGGCAACTTGCTTGTTGACTTGTCTGCTTGTGTTCCTGATGGCATAGTTTGTTTTTTCCCGAGCTATGTGTACATGGTGGGCATTTCATTTGACAAGTGGTTCTGTCTTAATATCTGACTTTATTTGCCAACTAGGAGGCAGTCGTTGCTGCATGGTCTGAGCAGGGCATCATATCAAATGTGCAGAGAAACAAGCTGTTGTTTGTTGAGACACAGGATGGTGCGGAAACAAGCTTAGCATTAGAGAATTATCATAAGGTGTCATGCTTTGGGAAGTATTCAATAATGATTTTAAAGTGTTCTTTAATTTAGGCTTGTAGCAATGGACGAGGAGCTATCTTATTGTCTGTGGCAAGAGGAAAGGTTTCAGAGGGAATTGATTTTAGTAAGAATAACTAAGGATCGTCTCTAAATAACAGTCGTTTAGGATATGAACAATGTTTTGATTTGCTAACAAACTCACATGCCCACTAATTTGAAAGAATACATTAATCAAATTACGTGTTAATGTGGAAAATTGTTATTGACAGTCTGCAGTGGGTTTGTTGACTGCATATTGTATCGATTGTGTTTAGTGATACTGCATAGGCTATAACTATTTTACAGATTGGTTTCACAAAGTATCTGTAACACCCATTGTACAGCTTTGATGGGCATTCATATTGAAAACTGTGACTGTTTTGGTGCTTGCAACTAGTACTTATGGCAAAAACTGCTCTTCACATTGAGAAAGAGCAACTGATTGATATGCTTTAGCAAGAGTTCATTGTGTTTGTTAAATCGATGTGTTGTATCTTTTCACATCTTTGACATCTGAATCTATAAAACAGTGATGTATGATTTATCTGACTGCAGACCACCACTATGGGAGGGCTGTCATCATGTTTGGTATTCCTTATGTCTACACACAAAGCAGGATTTTGAAGGTTCTGATTTCTAGTTTTTGTACATTTGTTACTGATGCAGGTGGGGGCATTTGTGTTGTAGGCAAGGCTTGATTATCTTCGTGACCAGTTTGAAATTAAAGAGAATGATTTTCTGACTTTTGACGCAATGAGACATGCGGCGCAGGTGACAAATAGATGTATTTTACGTCTTGAATGACAACTACTCATTGTAATTTATGTCTAACAATAAATAGTGTGTTGGTCGTGTTATTCGAGGGAAGTCTGATTATGGAATCTTGGTGTTTGCCGACAAGGTAAATTGTTGAACACAATTACAAATACAATCTCTAATTAGCTCTTTCAAATCTTTAGCGGTTTTCTCGTATTGACAAGAAGAGTAAGCTACCCAAGTGGATTCAAGTTGGTATTTGTTGTGAAGTATAAGAAACACTTTGTTGTTGCAATATGTATTATTGGTTTTCTTAGGAGCATTTGAAGGACTCACTCTGTAATTTGTCAGTGGATGAAGCAGTACAGGTACAAGTTTGCTGTATAGTAGACATTTTTGTAGTCGTTAATTGAATCACTGTTCTTTTGCAGGTCTCTAAGCATTTTCTTCGTCAAATGGCCCAGCCTTTCAACAAAGTAGAGTCTTAGTATGGATCTCAAATATGGGATGCTTGTACAGAGCTGCAAACCACCTCTACATTCTGTTCTTGAATGTTATGTAACAGTAAAAACTGATCATGCCTAAATCAGCTGTCTTAGACTCAAGTTCATTGCTTACGAAAGGGTTCTATTATATTACAGTCAACAGAGACGTGCATCTTTTTCTTATGAGGACAGGTCATGCCATCTAAATTTGGACATTTGGTATTGTTTAATTAATTAAAAGCTAGAAGAGCTAGACAGCATCTCTGCTAACCGATGCCCTAAGAATGATTAGCATGCATTTGAATTCGAATTTTGTCAGCTGATATAGGAATGATCAGTCTTTGCTGTTGGCATGTCAAGAATGGGAAAAAGAGTGCTTTTAACTTAATACAGCTGAGTACTATGCAGTGTGACTGTCTCATATTTGAGAACTATACTGTTAGATATGAAACTTGAGCTCTACATCATCCCTGCAATGTTTTAGTTAATACTGTCAACTTGTTGTTTGAACAGGCAGAACAGTTGGGATTGTCTCTTTTAACTCTAGAACAAGTTCAATTAGGTGAGTGGAAGCAATCCTCAGATCTGGAAAGAATCGAAATGATTGTTTCATAACTGGCTCAACAGACTGCGCGGATGAATTGCCCGCGTTTAATTAATTAATTATAGTTATTATCTACAGGAGACTGTCTGGTCATTTAGCTCAGATGTAGATTATAGGTACTCTACTAACAATAGTCATAAAATTATAAATTATTGTAGTGTGTACACAAGACGGTACAGTACATCTGGTACAGTGCCTACGAGCCACTACGTACATTGTACACCCGTGATCATTGTACACCCGTGATCAATGTACGGGAGGTTACATTACGTCATTTCTGAGCTTGCTCAGTTGCTTTCGTCGACCACGTTGCTTGGTTTTGTGTTTTGCTGCCAATGGAACAGTCAGATCAGGTTCGAATGGTTGTTTTAGATGCCTAACTGGACATTTAAAGTTTGGTATTGTCGTAGTGTGACGGTTTTGTGGTGAGAGCGCGCGGCTTGCCGTGGTCGGCAACACATGATGAAGTCATCAATTTCTTCTCTCCTGTACCAGTGATGGGAGGACAGCAAGGTGTTCACTTTACGTTTACTCGTGATGGTCGACCTTCAGGGGAGGCTTTTATTGAGTTTGCGAATTTGGAAGATCTTGAATCAGCGCTTAGGAAGCACAACGCTCACATGGGCAGAAGATACGTCGAGGTATTTCGATCTAAGAAAACGGAGATGGATTGGGTGCTACAGAAGAATGGTCAAGGTACAAAGGTGGACGCGGTCGTGCGCCTGCGTGGACTGCCTTATGGGTGCGGCAAAGAGGACATCGAGCAGTTTTTTTCTGGTAAGAGCTAACGGGCTTTACGGGGCGATGGGTGGGTGTGATGGGTGGTTTATATGAAAAGGGTTACAGATTGGTGCGAATGGGATCACTCTGACGTCTGACATGGAGGGGAGGAGCAGCGGGGAAGCATTTGTTGAATTTACCAGCGCAGAAGAAGCAGATAAGGCGCTGGGAAGGCATCGTCAAGCCATGGCCCACAGGTCGGTTGGGAGGGTTGATCCAACCAATGGGACAACATCCTATTAGTAATGTAGTATGTCAAAGAAAGGTTCCGGAATAACTGTGTTGATGTTTCAGGTATGTTGAAGTGTTTCGATCAAATGCTGCAGAGTTGAAGTTTGTGCGTGAAGGAGATGGTAGGGGAGGATATAGTGGTTCCAGGCATACTCCGTATGAAAGAGGGAGACAAGGAGAGTATGATGCATCATTTCACAATCGCTATGGCAGTGGATACGAGCGAAGATACAGAGGAGGCAATCGTATGGGCTATGTTAGAGAGGATGGCTTGTCAACTGCTGCCATGTATTCAGATCAATATTATAACACTTTTGGTCAATATGAGATGGGTTATGGTCCTTCTGGTTATGGGATGAGACGAGATATGAGAGAAATAAGTATGATGGATAGAGAAGGTGCCAGGATGGGCATAGGGCTGAATGCCAGGTCTACAACTCCACATTGTGTTAGGATGAGAGGATTACCATTTTCTGCTACTGAACAGAATGTTTTGGAGTTCTTTGCTCCTCTTACTCCTGTTGCTGTTCATATGGAGTATGACAGATCAGGCAGAGCGTCAGGAGAAGCAACAGTAGACTTTGCTACTCATGAAGAGGCAAGTGAGGCGATGGGAAAAAACAGACAGTCTATGGGTAAGTAGTGGAAAGACTTCTGTGAGATAACTTGTGTGCGTGCGTGTGTGTGTGTGTGTGTGTGTGTGTGTGTGTGCGCACACGTGTGTGTGTATGGCTAGTTTGTGTGATTGCTTGACACTCGGAGCATGCGTTAGTGTGTTTGTGTTGCAGTATTAATTTTGTGTGTTTAGGTCATCGCTACATAGAGTTGTTTCTTCACTCATGCCCTACTCGTCCTGCTCCTGCTGCCGCTACTGCTATTTCAATGGGAGCTGCTGCTGCTTCAGGTCGAGTGTTGACAAATCCAGCAGTTCAGGATCATAATGTGTTAGCAGCCAGTTCATATGGCATAAGTGGTATGACTGCACAAGAATTGGTGACCGCTTACCCAACTTCCAGTATGACTATGACAGTTGGCTCAACTATGGGAGGTATTCCGACTGTTGCTCCAGCAGCTGCTCCATCTCCAGCGGCTGCAATGATGGTGAGCAGCATGAATAACAACATGGGCCAAGTGATGAGTTCAATGGCTCCTAGCATGGTGGTGGCAAGTATGGCTCCAAGCATGGCTCTTACTGGGGCTCCACAAATGAACATTGCAGGGGCCATTCCTAGAGATGGACAAGCCTTTAGTTCGTTCTAACATTGACATTGATTTCAGTAAGAACCTCACTTTTCTTGTCTTACATACGTTGCTGTACTGTTGACATTTGCTGTCGCCCTATATGATGGTTACGTCTGTACGTTAGTATGTATCGCTAATAATTTTCGATATTTCAAACCGCACAGTCTTGGTAATTATGTTTAAAGCCCTGTTCGGGTCACTAATAACAACCACGCTCTACCTAGCTATTTACATCCTTTAGTTCAACGTTCGACGTTGCCGATAACCTGGATGAAGTCCCGTACGTTCGGATTTGCCATGAAGTCAATCAAAGTGAGTCGTCGAGCGGGTAATGACGAGCCTCCAAACCTGTTTGAAATTAGAGTGAATAAAAGAAAGCACGATGTACTTGGAAGGAAGTTGAAGTCTGAACGCAGTGCGCGAGGAAAAGCGACTTGTCGTGCCCTAGAAAAAGTTAGCAGTGAGCTCTAGTTCCTAGCTATGCTAACGCATACGTGTTGAAGAGGATCTGTTTGTCCGTTACGTTTGTCATTTAACAAATTGAAGAGTAGCCCAAATGGTGTTTTCTACAGAGGAAGAAGACTCTTTTGCCTGCATACCAGCAACGCAGCAAGGTGAGCATGGGTATATGTTCAGTGTACGAGCACACGACGTATCGACGATGAGGATAATTGCTGTTGTTTTCAAATTTTGTGTTCTCTATTATTTCACTTTGTAAGGAATTTTATTATTTCATCTACACGCGCGCGCGCACACACACACACAACACACGCACGCACACACACACACACACACACACACACACACACACACACACACACACACAAACACAAACACGCTCACTCTCACACACACACACACACACACACACACACACACACACACATACACACACACACACACACACACACACACACACACACACACACACACACACACGCACGCGCACGCAGCAAAATGGCAAATGGATAAGGAGCGGCCGTTAAACGGTAATGCATGCTCTCAGCCAGATGGCTGGGTTTCTGTGCACTAAGTAGAAGCTTTGGTGCTTGCAGGAGCACCGACTGTGACGCCAACTGTGGTGTGGGCACCTGAATTTCACCTGGACCCCAGGCTGATGGACTTTGTCGCAGTCGGAGGCCTTTGCCACCCCAGTCAAAGACCTGATACTCATTTATACTTCTAGGTTGAGAGAGGCAATTGTGTGTGAGTTTTTTGTTCAAGGAAATTATGCCATAGCTTGCTATCACTGTGACTTGAACTTGCAACCCTGCAAGGTCCTGGAAGTTTCCATTCTCCAAACGTACTCTAACCAATTGAGCAACAGCACACACACACTCACACACACACACACACACACACACACACACCATCCATTTGCTGCTTGTGCTCCATGATTACCATGAGGGTACAGGAGATGCAGGCCAAAAAACATCAAGTCTACACTGTTTGAGGTCTGTCTTGACAAAACTGCTGGTTATTATAAAGACCTTGTTGTTTGAAAGTCTGATGACAAAACTGACATGGAATTTTTGAGACAGTAGAATGACAACATTGGTGACTATATAATAATAATAATAATAATATAATAATTTATTTTTATCATACCAAATCTGGTGTAGTTCCCTCATAGGGGCAACATGAAACACACACACACACACACACACACACACACACACACACACACACACACACACACACACACACACACACACACATGTAGACAAATGACATAACTAACACACAAAATCACTTAACCTACACGTAAAAAATATTACCATCTACCATATCCAATCCGTGTCCAGGACAACTATGTCTAACTTTTAGCAAAGCCAGTCCTCTCACAAGTTCATTTCTTGAATCTATGGCCCATTTAAGAAATTTGGTCTGTAGTATTTTCATCTTAAGAGATGCCTCAACAAAGTCTGGAATTCTTTCCACTATAGAGTCTCTTTGTCTCATACCAAGCCCACGACGAATACCTTTTCGATACGCTGTGTTAATAGATGTCTCTACTATACTTCGTTCAAAATTCCACAAATGACTTCCATAGGCAAGAACTGGAAATAGTTGCCTTTTAATAAAATCAAACCTGCCTCTTTAAATGCCTGAAATGAGCAGCCAGGGTGGTTACAGTGCAGAAGACCCACAGTTTTTATGAGTCGTTGTTCATGCTGTCGTTTCCTGTCATCCCTGAGGCTCTTCTCTTTGTTTTCTGCTTCCTTGTTGAAATGCTCTGCACTACGTTTGATGATGGAGCGCCAAGAGTTGCTTCTTCAAGTTTCTCTCTCCAGGATTCCAACAAGTTACACTGTTTGAGGTCACAAGATACAACATCATTCCAACGACGCTTCTGTCCACCAACATTACACTTGCAACCAACAGGAGCAGACACAAGAAACTGCTTGGGTAAGCGATCATTGACATTCTTGAGAGATGCCCAAGAAAACGGAGACGACGTTGATCCTTTGCTGTTTGGCTATCTTGCGTATCGTAGTGTGGCACTTCTGCTCCCTAACCGAGATCCCCAATATAATTCGAAGGCAACGAATTAAAAAGGACTCAAGATGATGGACATGAGACTCAAGGAGGACGGTGCACTCGAGACCATACAGCAAGGGTAGAAGAATCACACTGTTCAAATGACAAACTTTGGTGCTGGTCTTGATGTTACGTTGATACCACAAGATCCGCGAGAGTGACTGGAAGGCATGTGAGGCTTTACAGATTTTGGAATTAATCTCTGTGTCCAATCCACAATCATTTTGAATAATGCTGCCCAAGTACTGGAAATGAGAGACCATTTCAATAGGCTTGTCTCCTGGCACAGGTGGATGGGTAGAGGAGTGTGAATGTGTGAGCACTCACATGGTAGAACTGCTAAGGTTTTTGTCTTTTTGCAACTAATAGCAAGACCCAGTTTCTTACAGCAATTTGATAGGGAATCCAGCATTGTGGTGAGGTCAAGCCAATTGTCAGAGAGAAGAGCCATATCGTCGGCATACTCCAGATCAGTCACCAAAGATTCAAACTTCAAGGTCTTCCTGTTTCCGACAAGATCAGCATCATGAAGGTAGGCTACTTTGATGCCCATTCCTTGTCATCTGTGCTTATCCAGAGCCATGTGAATGACAATGTCAAAGTAGAGATTGAATAAGGCAGGTGCTAACACACAGCCTTGCCGGACATCGTTTGTGACAGGGAACTTGTCTGATATCTTCCCATAAGCCTTACTGCAGCACTGGAATTCCTGTGTAGGGCACAAATAATGGCCAGCAACTTGGGAGGCAACTGATGAATAATGAAGGATGTGCCAAAGAGCATTGCGGTTGACCGAATCATATGCCATTTCTAAATCAATAAAACAAGCATAGATGGGATGGTGATATTCTCGTGCTCTCTCCATTAATAGCCGAAGAGAAAGAAGTTGGTAGATACAGTCTCTATTATCACGACGGAAACCACACTGGCTTTTATGGGGAAGTTGTTCTGCTCTGGGCTTAGGATAGCTTTGGCAAACACTTTACCAAGTATGCTTAAAAGGGCAATACCACAATGGTTGTTGCAGTTGGTATGAGTTCCTTTCTTGTACAGGGGCACAAGAAGTTGACTTTGCTAGTCCGCCGGAACTAATTCAGTCGCCCAAATGACATAAAAGATAGATTTTAGCTAATGAGTAGTCACATCCTTACCCAAACTGATCATCTCTAAGGAGATTCTTTCTATACCAGGTTCTTTTCCTGATCTTAACTGGGCGATGACTGATTTGATCTCTACTTCAGAAAGGGGAATAGACAACTCGTTATTTTGAGGTGGACAAGGAAGACACAATGGGAATATCATCAATGGAGACAGCATTGATGTTAATTGGGCAATTCACCACTCCCTTGAAGTGTTTGACCCACTGATTTAACTTTTTCTTATTGTTCTGTAAACTTGTACTATCTTCAGCAACTAGATTGGGTGAAGCTGGTTTAGAATATGTCTTCTGTAGAAGGCATAATTTTTTTATCAAAGAGCCTCAACGTCCTTTCACGTCCTTGCTGATCAGTTATAAAAGCTTGACATTTGGCCTCTTCTACTGTTGACTCCACCAAAAGTTTTGAACCTTCTCGACTGCAACTCTTGTAAGCTTTTGAGATGATTGTACTCAGACTTAGACAATGAGGATTTCATAACGGTGCATTCTTTAGACAGACCCAGGCCTCTTTTCTCTTACACAAGTTGCTCACCTTGATCTAGAAGGTTGAGTCTACACACACACACACACACACACACACACACACACACACACACACACACACACACGTGCATGCACACGCACACACACACCACACACACACACACACACACACACACACACACACACACCCACACACACACACACACACACGCATGCACCACACACACACCACACACACACACACACCACACACACACGCTTGCACGTGCGTGTGCACACACACACACACACACACACACCCACACATGCACACACACACATGCACACACCACGCACACACACACACACACACACACACACACACACACACCACGTGCGCGTGCACACACACACACACATGCACACACACACACCGCACACACACACACACACACACACACACACACACACACACACACACACACACACACACACACACACACACACGGTAATGTGTCAGAGTAGGGTTTATATGTTTGTTTCATTTAGTGTATTCTGAATACTAGTAGACTTGTGGTAGGGTCATAAGTTCCATCATTTTCTGGTGGTTGTAGTTTTGTGATAGTACCACAAATTTACAGAATTGAAAGTGTGTTTTAATATGGAGTTCACTTATACGTGTAACATATGTATTTAGAGAAGCTTATTTATTGATGGACGACTGGGTGAACATGACAATAAAATGACAGTAGAAGAGAAAATGTTTAAAAGATTTGCTGCGGAGAGACAGAGACAGCATGAACATGAACAACGTCATATCAACTTTAGTTTGGAAGAAGAGTCAAGTGACTTGGAAAAGTCTTTTTCCAAGAAGATACCTCTCATGTGTGAGACTGAGATAGATGATCATAAACTAAAAGAAGAAGGTATTATTGTAATGAACTTCTAATTGATCAATTAATTATAAACATGAATTTGAATTATAGTTGTATTGAATAATCATATCTGGCTACAAATATCTGTGAAATTGTGTGCCATGCTTTGGTTTCTTTGTAACATGAGCATGCAGCTGGTGCTACTAAATTATGTTTGCACATTTTATTTGACTTAGTTTGCAACATTGGCAGCCATTGTATTTTGTTTTCTCAGTCAGTTAGCGTATGTGAAAGTCAAGAAGAAGGAATACGTAATAGATGGTATTGTTGGCATTTTTATATTAATGAAAAAATTAAGCTATAATCATTAATTTTGCTAACTTTAATGGCATGGTAACATTTCTGTGTGTAACATGTATAGTAGTACAGTATGTCACATCTCATTTATGAACAGTGCATATCTCATATCACTGCATTAGTTATGATACGTACGTACATTACAGATTAGTAGTTTCATGACTTTTTGTTTATCTGGCATAGTCTTTATTCATCTTGTTTTGTAGATTTCAAAGAAGCACATTTTGGAGGATTTGATGCTAATGGCAGTGATGTGAGTGGTGATCTAAAGGTTTTTGTTGTTGTTGTTGTCATTGTTGTTGTGGTGGTGGTGCATGGGGGTGGTATAATATTGTAGACTTTCCTATTTGTTTGACAGAAATTGTATCGCTCACAACAGGAAATCATGGAAGATGTTATTGCCAAAGCAAAGAAAAAGAAGGTTGAATTTAGATGCGTACGTTGGTGTGAATTGTCTGTTTTTGTGTAATTGCCAGGAGATGTGCTTGTAGAGTGTAGTGTGTGGATATATGCATGTGTATTTCAAAGTGGAAGTTAAGTTAAATTTGAGATTCGATATAGTTACCTGTTTCATTCAAGTTGGACATTGTTAGTGGTTTATAAAGGTACTTATACCGTGAGTTTATCATCTAATGTTTTTTATTTAGTTTGAAAGACAAAGGGCCAAGGATTTATTGTCTGACTTGACAGACAAACTCGACTCAGATTGGCCAATGATAAAAAAGTTGATGTCACATGGAGTGAGATAAAGGAGTAACAAAATTGTATGTTAGTTGATTGTAGTTGTTTTGTTGTACAGCAGCAAGCTAGTGGCAGTGTAACAGATGATTATGATGTTACTGTAAAGCAACTT
This sequence comes from Corticium candelabrum, assembly GCF_963422355.1. Taxonomy (NCBI): domain Eukaryota; kingdom Metazoa; phylum Porifera; class Homoscleromorpha; order Homosclerophorida; family Plakinidae; genus Corticium; species Corticium candelabrum. The sequence goes on from NC_085089.1 coordinate 8,892,730, forward strand.
GCCTTTGATGGGCGTGCTCAAGTGAGTGCTTTCTAATTGGTCTTTGTATACTGTACAGTTTACTGTCATAAATCTCACTTGCACGTTGGTTATTGATTGAAACTGATAGTTTTGAAATATACCTATTTATTCAAACTTCTGTTTTGTAAACGATATATTAGGTGTAGTGTGAAGGTGCAAGGTTAGCTGATGACCTTGTAGCCAATTTGATGTACTGTATTTTCACGTATATATCCCTATGCTCAAATTTGCCCCTTGGAATACTAATTGTTGCTTTCCCTGGCTGTGTCTTGCTTTGAGTGACAGGACAAAATGAAGGTAGAAATGCAGAACAGAATAATACTACTGAAGAGTAAGAAGTCACAGCATAAGTGAGTTACAATTTCAGTGCAACTGAGATTGAAAAAGTCTGAGGTTTACAGTACATCAAAAGTGTGTAGTGCCCATGCTCAAATAATGCTTTACTATTCTGCGTGATTGAGAACTAGAAGCTCGCAGGGTTTTATTTGCAGGAATACAGTAACTTATGTGCATGCAGAAGTATTTTAGTTGAGTGTTATAATAATAACTGTTATTACCTCTGCCATGGAGGTTATATATTTACCTTTTGTTAGATTCTTTATCTGTTAAAAGCATAAGGGAGATGTCATCAGTACACACTTGTTTTCAAAACATAACACAGTTTGAAAGGGAGGTAGGGGTCAGAACGACTTTTGAATCGAAAAGTACGAAAAGTGGGGTAGGTTCTGCGTTGCCGTCCATTTGTTTTGAATGAGTCTACAATTCGCTCTCAACTTCTCAGAAAACCACAGCGTTGTACATCTTTGATATGTGCAAATTGCAGAACTTTTTCTTAGACAATGAAGTGTTTCACGACATGCCAGGTAGAGCAAGAGTGGTAATTGCTGAATTTTTCATGGTAATGGTGCAGTTTGGCAGTGTTTGTTGATCGTGTTCTGCCAGCTGTACCTCACTCAATTAGTGATGACACTCAAGAACAGATCAACAAGGTTATTTCTGCTGTGTCGTCGCTAATTTCCAAAGACCAGAAACTACTATTTGGGAAACTACGGTAATGGTTGACTCAACTTCTTTCTGTGTTGCTTGCTGATCATTGATGACAGAACAGCGTGCAGTAGGCCTACGTGTCAATTTAGACTGTGGAGACACACAGATACAAAAATCTGCGATAAGGGTTGCAAAATAGAGGTGGGAGGTAGGGAGTCAAGACTTATGTAAAATGCATTACATTTTGAAAATAAGTGTGAAGTTACTCCCAACTCCAAATGTTGTTGATGAAATTATAAGTTCTCACCAGAGGTGGCCCTTGGTGCAACCTAGAAGCGATTAATTTTGAAGGTGATTTGCATACTTTTGGAGGTCGACTCTCACATAAAAAAGTGAAGGTGATGCCTTCTCTTGAAGCATTTAGAAAGATCGAAGAATTTCTGCTGATAAGACCTACCTCTCTTAATTATACCTGATTTAGTAGTATGGCAGATCTCTGCCATGTGGAATGCGTGTTTCCTGCAGTGATACAGAAAAGTTTGTCATGTCTTTTACTGGGAGAAGCAACAAAGATTGTCTTATTTGGAGTGTCCATTCTTATCTAGGATGTCCAGTACACAAACTCCATGCATGCAATAAGAATTATTAAAAAATGTTGATTATTTAATATTATGGTGGAGGTTTGTGCTCTTTGAGTGATCTTGTTAGAGACACTGAGGATTTTAATGTTTAAGTGTGGTTGGAAATATTTTTACCTTAATTGTGTATAGAGCCCTTTCTAATATGTTGAGATACATACAGAGTGAGAGAGTTTTGGAGTGACTTGTTACTCGCCAGTTTTGTACTGTGTATGTGTGGTATTTATGGTATGGATTCTGGTACTGTGTGAGCTAGATTATGTTAAATGACTATGCACTCAATTACTTCAGTTTGACAACTTTGGTGTTTACAATATACTGGCAAAGGGAGGGACTCTGTACTGTAGGTAAGGTGTGTGTTGTTACAGCTAGTGCACTGATAGGTATTTGATGCTGCTGTTTAGTTCAGTATATTTAGCTGGTCATTATCTAACTGTAAGTGACTCTTACAAACATTTGTTGTGGCAGTCTAGTGAAGCGACAAAGACAGTAAAGACAGATGCAGAAATATTAAAAAGAAGAAAGAAAGAAGAGAAGCGGCAAGAGGTTTGAGTTGCAATGGTCTACTTGATAGGTTGTGTTTCCACTAGGTGCACTTTAAACTATAAAAGCTAAACCAGTTCAAGACAGCGAATGTTTCCATTAGCAACTTGCACATCTGGGACGTTCAAGACAGACCGTCTAGGAATGCCGCAGTATTGATTGAGACTTGTTTTGAAGTATTGGGCTGCTCTGTTGCCGAGTCAGAGCAACCGCTGGTTGTCACTGATTCAGCATCTACTACTAGGAATATGCATGATGATGACCAAGGACACTGTCTTCTCTCTCTTCGTGGCTGCTGATTTCTTTTCTTTATTTAGCGACCCTCACATCTTCAAGACAATCCTATACCAACAAAGTAGTCAATATCATCAAAGCGGTGTTGTTAAAAGCCATCTAAACAAGCGCGTTACTGTCATGTAATATTTAAACCTAAACCACTTTGCTAAACCTACTTCAATGTAGGTCTAAGAAAGCGGTTTAGGTTTAGAATATAACTGGTTTAGGCCGTGTTTCCACTAGCTGCACCTTAAACTAGTTTAGCTTAAACTTGTTTAAGTTAAACTAAACCAGTTCAAGAAAGTGACTGTTTCCACTAGGAACTTGCACATTCGGGATGTGCAAACAAATCGTCTGCAAATGCCTTATTTTGAAGTATTGGGCTGCTCTCTCTCTGAGTCAGGGCAACTGTTGGTTGTCATTGATTCAGCATCTGCTAGTAAGAATTTGCGTGATGATGACCAAAGACACCGTTTTCTCTCTCTTTGTAAATGCTGATGTCTTTTTCTTAGTTAACAACCCTTAGAATCCTATCCCATCAAAATAGTCAATATCATCAAAACGGCGTTGTCAGAAGCCATCTAAACAAGAGCTACTGTCATATGACAGTTAACCCAGACCACTTTGCTAAACCTTCTTTGAAGTAGGTTTAAGAAAGCGGTTTAGGTTTAGAATATAACTGGTTTAGTGCAGGTGGAATCAGGTCAGTCTTTATACCAGTTTAGCTTAAACCACTTGTTAACCGGTTTAAGCACTAGTGGAAATCCACCCATAGTGTGTCTTTTGAAACTTACACTATAGTAGCCCAGTAGTGCAAGGTGCCTGCTGATTGATTGTTGATTGAGTGAATTGAATTGTTTGCATAAGATTATGTATGGTCACCAGGTATTTGTTAGTGATGATTTAGATGCATATTATATTTACGGTATGTGATGAATTGAATTTGTAGTAGTAGTACGTAGTAGTATGCTTCGACGACAATTGCAGTATGTATTGATATAAATAGGACATCTAATTAGAACAGTCAACACATAAAACAGCGTTGCAGCTGAAATATCAAAACTGTGTAAAATAAGGAAGCACTACAGTGCAGATTAACCCTCTGCCTGCCATTGCTATGCAGCTTGAATGTAATTAGTCAGAGCCAAATAAAAGAGTGAGAATGCTTACCAAATCTGGTCACATATTTGCCTCAATCAGCACTGTAACAAAGGAAAAATAGACTATCATTCCAACATCTAGTTGGAATGTAGACAAGAATGCAGCCAAATGACGTGTGTGATTTGAAATAATGTCATATGTTTGTTCTATGATGCTAGTAGTAAATAAATTTCATTATTATTTGGTCACGTTACGTGGTTGCCTAGCAGGTCGTTTAGCTGGTTGGCTGTATGTCACATGATTGGCTTGCACTACAATGCCTAGACGTTTCACGCCTTGGATAATAGAAACGTAAACAGTAACATTCTAGCATCTACATCTAAGAGTGAGATGTGTCTCACTTTCTGAGTTATAAGTATCCATTTTGAGTGGGTCAAAGAGAGAAAATAATCCAAAGATTAGCTGATTGCGGTAGAGTGAAGATGAGTTGATGTTGAATCAATTTCGTGACCCTCTTGTAATTATTTTTATCTTAATTTGTAGCAGTTTAATCTAGCAAGTCATTGATACTGTATTAGCTTACATAGAAGGGCGTTCCTTTATAAGTGAGTGTTAGCAGATTGTTTGACCAGGACATCTTACCACTATATGGGCGTGCCCCTATAAGTGAGGTAATCCTCGATGCTTCTTAAGTTCTTATTGCAACAGCTCTGAACATTAGTGACTTGTTTACTAATTTGTTACATTGTTTGAGTTATGTGATTATTTTATGTTGGATTAAAGTATATGCATAGGCAAGGGCATACCCTTATACGTTGAGGTATATGTATAAGGGCAGTCTGCTCAATAGACCTTGTGTTATAACGTACGGCATGCCCTTTTATGTAGGTAATATAGTAGATCGTTGTTGATTCTGGTCCAGTGCCACCAATGGACATGAACACAGGAGGAAGGAAGGAATCGTATTTGAATTCTGTGACTATTTGCCTATGTTCATGTTTTTCTCATTTTCATGCTTTGTGTCTATCAGCAGATTGGAGAGGAGTGTTTGCGGTAGCAGTAGTTGCTCTATATCTGAAGCTGATCAACTGTTATCTATCTTGTTTTAAAAATTTGTGCTTGAAGCATTAAAATTAACAATGAGCAATGCCTAACTTAGTCCATTAGTCAGTTTGTCAGTCAGTTAGTGTAAGTGTCATGACATCTAGTCTATCTGTTCATCTCTTGCATGTGATAGTCAATGATGTACATAGTATGTGTGCCACACATCGCAACTTGAGTCGTGTCAGGGTACCATAGGATGCATATAGATCATTTTACTTTTACTTATCGTGCAACAGAAGACCGTACAAGAGAGTTGCTCCAAAATGACTCAGACAGGGATTACTAGAGGAAACACTGTTAGTCAGCAGAATTGTCGAGTTTGATCCTTGTGTGGCATTGACGTGCTGGTGCACTAGCCTATACCTAGAAAGTTGTTGTTGCTGCTGCTGTTGTTATTGTTGTTGTTGTTGTTGTTGTAGTAGTAGTAGTAGGTTGAATGAAGAATTTGCAGGGGATTATAGAAATTATGTTTTAGATTTCAAGAGACAGCAGGATAAGACATGACAAAACAGCTTGGTGGCAGTATGCTTCCACTGATGCACTGAATGAAGAGTAAGTTCAGTATGAATTGAACTATTGTAGGAGGCAGTAAAGGTTTGGTTGCTGATATTACTGAGGGAGTAATTGAATGAGTGTTTGTTGCGATACGTTGTGTACAAGCTACTCCTTGTCTTTAGTTTGTAGTTCAAGATTGACCACAACTATAATTTGAATTTTGTTGCCTCAGTGTCACAGAGAATGGGTTGTTTGCATTTGTCTCTAGCTTTACTTGTTCAAGAAGGTTGCAACAGATTGTTAAACTAAGGCCAATGCTTATGATTGCCGACGGGATTGGTTTTGTTGATTAATTTGTAAGAATGGCACAGAGTAACACAAACACCAATGCATCACTATAATCTTGCAAATCAGCACTAATCCAGTATACACTGCTACAACAGCACAAAGTTGATAATATTCTATCTATCTGCATCAATTGAAGTCATATTATAGGGACAAGAGGTTAATTAATTAATAGTTTGGAGACGGTGCTATTGTTCGTTGATTGAAATTAACAAAATCTTGCTTTACAACTTTTTTCTGAACGAAGACTGCTGTTCTAGGTACTAGTTCCATGTTTTGTATTATTAAACTGTTATGAGTTTGCACGAGAGACTTAGAAATTTGACCGTTTGACTATAACCAGTGAAATGTGGTATTGGATGTGGTCATAATTTTGACGTTCCATTGTACTGTTGGCCTTTACTATCGTGATATGACTGCATGAGGGAAATCAAGCCATTAAACTTTTCACTTTCTGCTATCTGGAAAGATATTGGGCAGACCTGGACTAATACTGTTTCTTCTGTGTAGCTTAAATTTTGACTGTAACGACAAGCAGAAGGGTGAGGTCTATCTGACCTCTAATGTCATAAAG
>NC_085089.1:8903813-8979813 GCF_963422355.1 Corticium candelabrum
TAACGAAGGTGAGTTACGTCAGACAGCGAATGTTTCTTGCGTATCAATTTTCACGCATCGCAAGTAGCCTTTCTCCCACGAGTTTCGAACCTTTCTCCCACGAGTTTCGAACCTTTCTCCCACGAGTTTCGAACCTTTCTCCCACGAGTTTCGAACCTTTCTCCCACGCGTTTCACACTCAGGATTGGTGTTCTGTGATATGTTGGAGGTGCACGCGTAGAAGTTCGAGGCCAGCTGCGGCCAATTTGCTGTATGGGCACGGTTGCCGTTTCCATGGTGTAGTGTTGGGGCAAAGAAATGGTAATTACCGACGCGTGAAACGTTAGGTATTTTTAGTTATTCATCAGATGGATCTGGTTTGAGTTCAATTTTGACAGAAGGTATGCAAGTTATTGTGATAAATATTTCGACACAACTTAGTAATTACCGGTTCTCATTTGATGAAACCTTGACGTAGTATAGTTGACTCATAAACTGACAGACTTTGTCACACCTTTGGAAATAGATGAATATATGTAGGGTACGAAGAATCTAAAATGGCGGCCCATACAAAAGTATCCAAACGCATCCGAACCGGATCTCAGAACTCCTTACTGCTCATCCCGTGTAGTGACCGCATATAATTGATCTGGCGGCTGACGGGTAACTACGCAGCTGCATGATTGTAAACGTGTGCAGCTCGGCCAGGATTTCAATCTTTGATTGCATCTCCAGACAACTCGCATTATGCTCAGCATACAAGGAAGTACGTAGCAGCCGACGGATGCACGTAATAACACTGATAGCATCTATAAACAACTTCCATTACCTAGGGTTCCACGAAAGAGATACACGCTTACATGCACAGGGAGTTAGATGTGATTCCATTGAGACAGACGATGCATCGTATACCTTTGTTTTGCGAATAGAAGTATCTGAGGAGATCAGTAGAATGTTGTCAGAAGGGATTATTGGGCATATTGATACCTCCCCTTGGATGTTGAATGTGGTGATTGTACGAAAGAAGTCAGGGGATATCCGACTATGCCTTGATCTAAGACAAGTAAACAAGGCTGTTATTCCGGACACGTATCCAATTCCTTCTCGAGAAGAGTTAATGTCAGAATTTAATGGGTCAACTGTATTCTCCAAACTGGATTTATCTCAAGGCTATTTGTAGCCTCCTACCCAGGCCCTCTTTCGCGCCCGGAGAAGAGGGCCTGGTACACCTTGTATTCGCATGCGCGCATAAATTAGAAGGAAATCGTGGTAATATATGCACGCATGCGGAACCGACGTTGTGTAGAATCTCGAGCCGATAATGTCGCGCGCAATCAGTGAAACAGCTTCCGTGTTCAGTAGTGATGAAACCCTAGATCTAGACCCAAGGTCAAGTGAAACTCCGCGTTCGCGTAATCTTTGACTTGTTCTATCATCAGCAATACTATAGGAGACACGATCGCGACAATGGCGACATATCCACAATCTTCTTCACCACATTTCTCTAGCTTACAGTCAAGCCTATACCGTGTACGTTGATAGCACAGCGATTTACCGTATCCTGTAGGAAGCCAGCTGCAGACGTCGTTTCCGTTGAAGACGTGCTCTACGACAACACGCTGCTGCTCCTTCAGCTCTACATTACACAGCTTAAGCTTGCCTAGAGCGTAGTGCAACACCATATCAAAACCAGAAGCTCTGCCTTCAGCCAAATTGAGTCTCACTGCGCACCACATTATCGGCTCGAGATTCTAAACAACGTCGGTTCCGCATGCGTGCATGTATTACCACGATTTCCTTCTAATTTATGCGCGCATACGAATACAACGTGTACCAGGCCCTCTTCTCCGGGCGCGCAAGAGGGCCTGGGTACGAGGCTAGGCTATTTGTAGCCTCGAACTTCCAGACCAGAGAGCGCACGCAGCACGCGAACTCTAGTCTGGACCAAGTGGATACTAAAATGAATTCGGAAATAGCCTTCTAAGCCAATCAGCTCCTTACAACCGGAATGTCGGTTGTAAATTCTGATTGGTATGGCAGTAATTGTTTATGCTAAGCGTACTAACACTGATTGCACGCATGTAAAATCCTCATGGGCGGCTAAGTGCACGCCGAGCGGTGATGATGCACGTACACATCTTAGTTTTAGTTTCAGCTTCAGTTCTTTGATATTTTCAAGCTTGCGGTGACAGGACATGCACAGCAGCATCGCTAGACCATCATCTTTGACAACTGGTTGAGTGGTAGTCTTGCCAGTTGAGCGGTTAGACTAGCTTGCGGTCTGCCGAAGAATCAAAGAGTTGCCGTTTCATGCGTCCACCAAGATATCGCCGCAAGCACGGCAGACGTCTCTTCTTGTTCGTGAGATCTTATGGCATGTACAAATGATATGTTGATCTAGGTAAATGATCCTACACTGTTAGACTACCATTTAGCATCGCTTTTGATAAGTACTTCCGAAGTCATTTTAGTAGTGTTTTGGTCCAGACTAGAGTTCACGCACTCTCTGGTCTGGAAGTTAGAGGCTAGGCTATTTGCAGATTCCTCTGGACAAGAGCAGTCGGAGCATTACTGCGTTCATTACTCATGATGGGGTGTATCAATTTCGACGAGTTTCCTTTGGCTTGGCATCAGCCCCTAGTGCATTCCAAAAGATTATGAAGCAGGTTTTGAGAGGGCTTGAAGGAGTGACTGTATATTTGGACGACATAGTAATACATGGCCCAAGCAATGCAGAACATGACTGCCGTCTAGAGAAAACTCTAGAAAGACTAGCAGACCACCATCTAACATTAAACTGTAAGAAGTGCTTATTTGGGCAAACAGAAATCGAGTTTATGGGCTACAGAATTGATGCCAGTGGCTTATAACCAATTCATTCAAAAATTGAAGCAATTGAAACATTCCAATTCCAACAAATACGAAAAGAGCTTGCATCATTCTTAGGAGTTGTGGGATACTATTCTAGATTTATGGAGGATTAGGCTGATATAACGACCCCCCTAAGACAACTTCTGAGGAAAGACATGTCTTAGGTCTGGACATCGACATGTGTAGCAGTAGAGAAATTGAAAAGAAAGATCGTAATGCCACTTGTTTTGGCTAATTTTTCAATAGATGATGCAACATATGTCACGTGATGCTTCAGGAGTGGCAGTGGGGCAGTGTTAACCCAGATTAAACAAGGCATCGAAAAAACTGATAGCGTTTCCCTCACGGGCATTGACAGATCAAGAAAAGAAATACTCGGTGGGAGAAAAAGAGGCGCTCTGGCTTGTCTATGGGCATGTGAAAGGTAGCATACATACTTGTATGGTCGCCAATTTGTATTGCGAACAGACCATCAGGTGTCATCAGGAGGATCAGGCCATCACCTCTTCGAATTCATAGATGGTTTGACCGTTTAAACCAGTATAATTTTGGAGTGCAATACAGACCAGGCAAACAAAATCAGGTTGCAGATTTTCTTTCAAGGGCCTCTGGTGATTTGCATAATACGGAATGTGCTGTGGGCGGAGAAACGTTTCGGGTGGTTTGCCAATACTTGAACTTGGTAGTCACACCAGGAGAGTTGAGACAAGAGTCAGAGAAAGATCCAATATTACAGAAAGTCAGAGAATATTTAGTGAAGGGATGGCCACGAGATTTAACATGTAATCAACTCAGTAGAGTCTACAATGTTTGGGATGAGCTTTCTGTTTGGAATGATGTTTGTGTAGCACGAGGAAGTCGAGCGGTAATACCAACAAAATTGAGAAAAACTATCTTGGATTTGGCACATGAAGGACACTTAGGGATGGTAAGAATTGATGAAACAAAGGTCTCGAGAAACAGTGTGGTGGCCTGGTATAGACCAGCATATTGAAGAGATGGTACGAGCATGTGTTGTGTGTGTGAGAAGTGGAAAATCACTGCAACCTAACCCGGTGCCACTCCACCCAATACCTTGCCCGACCAAGCCTTTGGAAGAGACTCAAATTGACGTAGTTGGAGAATTACAAGGAGCACTGAACAATTATCGATATCTAATTGTGGTACATGATTTGAATTCAAAGTGGCCAGAGATTTGTCCCACTTAGTCATACTGAAATTAGTCGAATCATTGAATTTTTGGAAGACCTTTTTGTTCGTTGGGGTTTGCCATCTACTGTTGTCACAGATAATGGACCTCAATTGTTTCAGGACAATTTGAGTCATTTCTTGAAAAGAAAGGTATTCAGCATATACGAACATCGTTATACCATCCACAAGCAAACAGTGGAGTAGAGCGGTTCAACCAAGTTGTGAAACAAGGTCTGAGAACACACTTGTTAGAAGTCAGATCATTCCCTGAAGCAAACAGACGGATATTGATAAATTACAGAGCAACACCTCATGCGTTGACAAGGCGATCACCAGCGGAAATGATGATAAATAGGGAATTTCGCCTTTCTTTGCATGCAATTTTACCACCACAAGTGAATGACAAGGATAGTGTAAATGGGGTATGGAGGAAGAGAATGCTACTTTGAGGGAAACAACAGAAGATACAACAACAAGGATTAGACAAGAACAACGCAAACTAAAAGAGAGAGTGGATAGAGAACAGAATGCAAAGGAGTATTCTTTGAAGGAGGGTGATTTGGTGAGAGTCCAACATCCAGTAAGGAAAAGCGAATTGCACCCAAGATTATCTGAGCCCTTGGAGGTGGTAGAAATTAGAGGACACGATACCTGTTGTTTGAGTGATGGTACTAGATGGCATGTGGACAGATTGGTATCGGTGCCAGCGACAACAACGGCAGATGGGGTAGAGGAGGAAGATGAGTTGCCAGGAGAGGATACGATTACAAGAAGCACAGGTAGTGAGGCGACAGAGGGGGGAGGGGGGAGAGAACAACTTTCTGCAAGACCATCAACATTACGAAGGGCTCCAACATGGCATAAAGACTAAGAGATGTTTGGCATACAATGATAGATGGTATATCCCTCTACATTGTGGTAGAGAGGGGAAGATGTGGTGTGGCTTCACAGATAGTTATAGCGGTAGCGTGCGTTGGCGGTCAGTCATTCACGGACCGGTATTGAGTTGTCCTGTTTTGATTTCATAATAACTAACAGAGTTGTGTTATACGTGTATGTTACACGCGTCGCTATCTCTACAAACATAACATGGTGTACTGGGCATTTTTTGGTTGATACATTTGTTGTTTTTAGGAAAGTGCCAAGGGAGCGTATGTCTGGGGAGAAATGCTAAAGCAAGTGCCAATAGCATATCCTCGATCATTTGGGTTACAATATACTAATCATGACAACGAGAAGGTGTGTTACATACTGCAGACTTGAGTCAGTGCCCTGTATACCTTGTAAGATGAAGTATTGGGGGATTTATTTTGGCGGATTGGCGGATTTTTCAGCGACCGCCGATATAGAATCCGCCATTAATTTGGCCACGGGATATGTTGACGTCATCACCCACGTGGATCAGGCATCATATGGTCATGGGGATGGTGGTACGTCATGTGGATGAGGCCACAAGACGGTAGGTAATCCCTGCTTGTCGTCTGTTGTGCCTATGAATGAGGCCATGAGGCTATGGATGAAGCTGGACTGTTACATTCACACGGGTCCCGTTCTTTGCACTGGCACAGCAGTTCTTCATCACAAGGCAGTAGTTGGAAACCAGTAAGTTAGGGAAATGTGATCCATGAACAATCACAAACTCCTCTATGACCACCTATGGTAAGATGTATATCAGTTATCAAACAACGATGTCCAACCGCCAAAATAAAATCCGCCAATATGCTTTATGCTTTGTCCATCAATTTTTTAGCAAACTGTCAATGTAGATTCCTGCCAATGTTTCATCTTATACAGTATGCTAGAAATGAATAGAGAAGCACTACAGTGCCTGGCCTCGCAAGCCAGGCTGTTCCACAGAGTTGCTGAGCTAAATGCACGTTAATCACGCAAGGAGGAGGAGGAGCTTTTGCCGGAATTGCTCTAGCGTGAGAAGAGCCTGGTTGCTTTCGAGAACGTCATAGTGACGTGGGACCCTAGGTCTGGTTTCATAGCTTGGATAAGGCTAATTCGATTAGCTAAGCCTGTAAGTATGAAAGTAATGACACGCTACTTGATTTGCACAAAGTATGTAGACATTATCAGGGTTCTAGCCAGGATTTTTGGAAGAGGTATAGCGGTATGGGCGTGGCACATGAGTCTTGCACATGAGCGCGGCATGTACGTGTTGTCTGTGCAAATTTTTGAAAGAAAAATTTTGACTGGTTTGAGGAGTGGTTTAGGATGCCTCTTGTAAATCGTTTGCTTTTGCTGTACTGTTACAGTGTACTGACTGATGGTATGTTGTATGTTGCATATTACAGTGTATGTTGAAGGCGTAGCGGGCCGGTACGCCTTAGCATGCCTGGCTAGAACCCTGATTATTGTTCGCTTCTAGTACGTACATATGCAGCCCAGCCATTTATTCTGCAGTGTCATGACTCCTTTTCAGCATTCAGTTTTGCCAAAAGTAGATCGCCGGCCGAATCAGCAGCGCGGTTGTTTGAGAACGGAACTCATGTATTCTACACGGTTAGTGTAATAGCACTCAGAGTCCGTGTATTGAAACAAGTTGTGCATAGTACACAACACATGCAACTACAAGTCAACTCTGCACTTCCTGACACGGTCCACTCACCGTCCACTGCACTGCTGTTTTTTTCCACGCCTAGATGTTTCCAGTTCACTGTGAAGCAGTGCGTAGTGTGACCTCTAGAAATGGGGGGCTAATCTTCGCACATTTTTACGGACACGCCCACTTTTATTGGCTTCTACTTGACTGATATGGTAGAATCAGTGGTAGAACCAGACTGGAAAAAGGGTGGTGTAGATATATACTATATACAGCTTGGTCCTCATGCGTATTTATATTCCACGATTTTAATGACCACGCCTACAAATGATGGGCTATAGCCCAGTCTAGCCCATGCCACGCTATGCCCCTGCATGAGGAGAGGCAATGTCGTAAAAAGAGCTGCTTGTTAAGTTGAAAGTACCGTCACACGTTCATTTCAATCAGTGCTCAATGAAGTACAGCTGTCAGAAAGACTGTGCCATCTGATCATGGTGTGGACTCAGTTCCCATCTGGAGAAGTCAACAAGCTGCATGTATGCCACTGCTTTGATGAACCGTGCAACAGGCCAGTTCTCACGCCATGTACCCCACAGACTATAGCTGTCAGAGTAGATGCACAAGAGTGGTGAACACTGCATACTATGTCGGTTTTAAACCTGCAGATGAGTTCAGTAGAAAGAAACGCTGCTGCATGAAGAGTGTATGTTCACCGGACCAGCCCCATGTAGGCCATTCCTGGGCCCATTGTTCAGAAATTTGTCCAACACCAGCTTTGCTGGCTTTCGCGTACAAGCACTCTTTGTGGAGGGCTACTCTGTGCTTCATGTATCAAATGCAATTACAATAAAGAGCTCTTTAGGCAATCGAATTAGCCTTACCTGGATCCGGGGTCCCATGTCACTATGATATTCTCGAAAGCGACCAGGCTCTTCTTGCTGGAGCAATTCCGGCAAAAGACCCTTCTCCTCACGTGATTACGTGATTCATGTGCGTTTAGCTCAGCGACTGCAAGGAACAGCCTGGCTTGTGAGGCTATACAGTACTCTTGGCCAGTGTAATATCTCGTCACGTGATAATGTTTTGCATACTGAGGTATTATGCCCCAACGCACTGGTCTCAGCTAAGGTTTCCAATGTGTAGGCTTGCAAACATAGGGTACAAACTCGTCTCCAACTTGCGTACTTACAGGTCAGTTGCTTTGTCTGACGAACAGATGCGCTGTCATAGACAATGCATGTTCTCCTTCGCAAATTCTTGTGGAGCGCCAAATTTCTGTGAAGATGGCCTTATTGATTGTAGCTGCGCATCACGCTGTCTGAAAATTCAAGCTGTCATACTTCAGAACCACTATGCAGAAACACCATGGAACAAGCAAATTGTTACAAGTCAGGTACATTTCAGCTATATACACATATCGCATGGCACTTGAATCCAGTGCCTTCGATCTCTAGACGCCAGGTTGTTGGTGGGAAAACATGCACTTGCAAATGTAGATTAGGAGTTGTTTCTAAGTGCTAAACCCTTATGAAAAGCAAAGGACTAACACCATGTACAGGATGGACGACCTGATGGCCAAATTCTCGTATCAGCTACCAAACAAAGAGAGGTGGAGTAAAGGTGCCCGCTCACGAATTCACACACATGCACAGACACACCTATGCAAACTGGAAATCATGCCTTTATCCACACATTTACCATTTACCAGTTTGAAATAGCTTGCTGTTGAACGACAAAGCGATTTCCCGATCTTTACCTTGTTGCATGTGACCTGAAAATAGGTCTGGAACTTTGAGGCTAGTAGCTATTATAGCTAGTCTCTCTAATATATATATATATATATATATATATATATATATATATATATATATATATATATATATATGGTAGCTATCTAGCCTTGTACCCAGGCCCTCTTGTGTGCCAGGCTAGTAGCTATTGTAAAGGGATAGATGTGCAGATCTGCATGTCAACGGCGTCCGACACCTCTCTGTGGCTACTTTCTCGCTCCGAGTGTCAGATGCCATCACGAAGTGCAATATTGTTCCACCCATTTCCAGGTCACGTACAACAACAAAACAATCGAGAAAGCGCTTTGTCGTTCAACAACAAGTTATTTCGAGATGGTAAAGTGTCTATAAAGAACCTAACACACTTGTCGTTAGCTTTCTTAAAATGTAAAGTACGAGGAGTGAAACTGCTATGGCGGACATCGACAAGAATGCAATTCACCTTTCTCTTTATACTAGGAATAAAGACAGTATGTCATAGAACGTGGTGCACCTTAAGATGTTCCATTTCAAGTTTGCATGGGTGTGTCTGTGCATGTGTTGTGAATCGTGAGCGGGCACCTTTAAGCCGGGTTTACAAGGAGGTGTCATGTACGTGTTCTTGCATTTTCGTACGTCCTTGCGTGTCTGTTCACATTAGAATGGTGAACGCAAAATGCTGAGATGGAAGGACGCGGAACAGGGAAGGACACGTAACACAAGAGTTAGACTCGGTTTCTATTCTTGCATCTTGCCTCGTGTGTTTTTATATCAACCTCACTTGTGGAGTAATGATAGCCCGGTATTTTCTAATGGAAGAACGTCTATATTGAGGGCGTTCATTTGTCTCATTGTACTTTTACATTGCCGATCACGAGACACATTTTCTGTGTCAAATTGTAATAGGCTTGTTGCTTGAGCCTTTTGGCAGGAACTGGAGCAACCCATTCTCTCTTCCTTTTTCTCTGTTGTTGTTTTCAACACAACACAAGCGCTAAAATCGAGATTGCAGTCAGCGAAACAGCTGCGTAAGACACATGATTGTAGTGTATAGCGTGTATTAAATTAGGTATGTCCTTGTCACCAAAGCTAGCGTGTTATTGTAAATCCAGAAATTTTTGTACTCATGAAATTTTAGTTACTTTCGTACAGATACCCGGTTGTACTAAAATAACATGAATACTAAAATTTATAGATAGATGCACTTGAATTCGGCTACAGTACAGTACCGATGTCCTGTACTAAAATAACATGTGTACAAACTACTTCATAGACAGAAGTACTAAAATTTATGAGTACTAATATTTATGAGTACTAAAATTTATGAGTACTAATATTTATGAGTACTAAAATTTATGAGTACTAATATTTGAGTACTAAAAATTTATGAGTACTAATATTTATGAATACTAATATATTTATGAGTACTAAAATTTATGAGTACTAATATTTATGAATGCTAATATTTAAGAGTTCTAATATTTATGAGTACTAATATTTATGAGTACTAAAATTTATGAGTACTAATATTTATGAATACTAATATTTATGAATACTAAAATTTATGAGTACTAATATTTGAGTACTAAAATTTATGAATACTAATATATTTATGAGTACTAATATTTATGAGTACTAATATTTATGAATGCTAATATTTAAGAGTTCTAATATTTATGAGTACTAATATTTATGAGTACTAAATTTATGAATGCTAATATTTATGAGTACTAATATTTATGAGTACTAAAATTTATGAGTACTAATATTTATGAATACTAATATTTATGAATACTAAAATTTATGAGTACTAAAATTTATGAATACTAATATTTATGAGTTCTAATGTTTATGATTACTAATATTTATGAGTACTAAAATTTATGAATACTAATATTTATGAAAACTAATATTTATGAGTACTAAAATTTATGAGTACTAATATTTATGAGTACTAATATTTATGAGTGCTAATATTTATGAGTACTAAAATTTATGAATACTAATATTTATGAGTACTAATATTTATGAGTACTAAAATTTATGAGTACTAATATTTATGAGTACTAATATTTATGAGTTTTAAAATTTATGAGTACGTATGGGTTATAGACCGCTGGCGAGTGTATAAATGAAATACACCTTGCTCTGCCCACGAGTTGGCACGAGGGCGAAGCTCGAGTGCTAACGAGCTGGGTGTATTCGTTTATACACTTGCCAGAAGGTCTATAACCGGCTTGTAGCACCCAGCTGAGGCATTGATATTCGTGCATAAAGAATTTATATCTTGATAAACCAGTAGCCCCAGGCAGTTATACAGCCCGATTTATTGACTGGTCAATATATAGCAGAAGTGGGATATGTCACTTATTGTAAGCGAATACTGGGCCAGGGTTGTCCCCAGGATTTTTGTAAGGCATGGCGGAAATTCTCATGACCACACCCCGCACAATTTGTTTAACGTAACGCATTTTAATCTAGAAGCCAATCAAACTTGCTTGACAGTCTTATTAGAGATAGTATATATAGACCTGTCTATGTACCCAGTGTTCTACTGATGTGAACCAGACCTAAAACTTATTTTGTTTCCATTTGTTGCAACGCTTTTGGACAATTTCTACGGGGAATCAGATGCCATTACCTGTTAAAAGAAAAGAAAACATCTTTTAAAGTTTACAACAGTACACTTTTTTACCGCTACACTTGTCAAAGCTGTCAAAGCAGCAGTGGATAGACATGACTGTACTAACCAGCGATCCTGGATGCAACGTGTCACCATCCCTGACACTGACGCTAATTAGGGGCTTGCCTTACAATAAGGGCTGCGTAAATTGCTCCGTTCTTTTCCAGTTTGTCGGCGCAGTTCGAAGATCACTAACCGTTGGCACTTGCAAACATTTTATGGTTGCAGCCAATGCCACTTTCAAGGCATGAAAGAGGCAGTTGCCATCGCCACTGACACGAACGGGAATTAACTCTGATGGAGTATCATGGGGAAGTACACTGGCAGCTACGTTGTCTTTCAGTAATGGGACACTCATTTTCATCAAACTAATCTAGCGTGTGCACATTCTCACACTAACTTACCACAATCATTGTGCTAAAAAGAGGAGGGGTTTTAGGTCAAGGATTAGTATGACTCACACATTGCAGTTTACCACAACTTGGAATACGCGTCAAACTAAAAAGTCCGCTAAAGCCTGTGAGAAATTTTCAGAGCTCGAGCAATAGATATTTGATTCGCATAATCAGTCGACAACACGTGATTCGGAGGGGCAACATATCTGGAGGGGCAACATATCTACAGACCGCTACCTACTCCGCTACAATGACACGCCTTAGATTTGCCTAGATGCTCCCAACAAAATAGCAACAAGAATCAAGCTTGTTGTGCTAGTCATTGTTATCATTTTTTCGGTCTCTATGGAGAATCTTGCCGCAGTTCTGACAAGTCTTCCTCATTTATTTCTATTGTTAACCTGTTCATTGTTAGTTCTCTAAAGCCATCTAATATTCTGCAGTAGCTACACCCCAAATAAAAACGTTTAGTGATGCTAGAGGGGAAACTGCAGTTGCTAACGAGGCAATTGTGAGCGATGCATGACAACCACTGTTGCTTTTTGGGTACTTGTATTGCAATCAAGTTCATACCATATGGCAGTCATTCCCCTAATTGGTCATACCATCACACCAAACATCCCAGGCCCTCTAGGCAAAGAACTAAAATAATATGCAAAGAATTAGTTGCTTGCCTCAAAGAACTTTGCAAATTTTTAAAATGCAAAGTTCGTTGTCTTCATAGCTACACAAGAGAACAGACTCAAAGAACAACTGTTACAGAGACAGCTAATTAAATTAGTGTATGGGATTCTAAAAGAATGCAATTAAACATTTAGCTTATCTGCTTATGTCAAAACAAGGCGGGTCTAGGACGGCCCTTTACACATCACAATGCGGAACTTGTCAGTTTTGGGGTTAAATAATCATAACTACATTACATGTACCCCATCTCTATTTACCGGTTGTCTCCACCTGGTTTCAGTATATACTTGTACGTGCTCAGAATCCCGAGATCTACAAATTTTCCCACACTGCGCAAAATGTGTGAGCAGACTCTAGAGTAGCCACTGCCTACTCAGTAAAGCATGGCGGGCCTGTACCACGCGGGAGCCAAGGCATGGCGGAGCGCCATGCCTTGTGTATGCTGGGGACAACCCTGCTGGGCACTGGTTGGCGCAGACGAAGCAGGGTGCTACAATAAAATTTATGAGTACTAAAATTTATGAGTAGTAATATTTATGAGTACTAATATTTATGAGTACTAATATTTATGAGTACGTGTACTAATATTTATGAGTACTAATATTTATGAGCACTAAAATTTATGAGTACTAATATTTATGATTTATGAGTACTAATATTTATGAGTATTAAAATTTATGAGTACTAATATTTATGAGTACTAAAATTTATGAGTACTAAAATGTATGAGTACTAAAATTTATGAGTAGTAATATTTATGAGTACTAATATTTATGAGTACTAATATTTATGAGTACTAATATTTATGAGTACTAATATTTATGAGTACTAAAATTTATGAGTACTAATATTTATGAGTACGTGTACTAATATTTATGAGTACTGATATTTATGAGCACTAAAATTTATGAGTACTAATATTTATGATTTATGAGTACTAATATTTATGAGTATTAAAATTTATGAGTACTAATATTTATGAGTACTAAAATTTATGAGTACTAAAATGTATGAGTACTAAAATTTATGAGTAGTAATATTTATGAGTACTAATATTTATGAGTACTAATATTTATGATTTATGAGTACTAATATTTATGAGTATTAAAATTTATGAGTACTAATATTTATGAGTACTAAAATTTATGAGTACTAAAATGTATGAGTACTAAAATTTATGAGTAGTAATATTTATGAGTACTAATATTTATGAGTACTAATATTTATGAGTACTAAAATTTATGAGTACTAATATTTATGAGTACGTGTACTAATATTTATGAGTACTGATATTTATGAGCACTAAAATTTATGAGTACTAATATTTATGATTTATGAGTACTAATATTTATGAGTATTAAAATTTATGAGTACTAAAATTTATGAGTACTAAAATTTATGAGTACTAAAATTTATGAGTACTAAAATTTATGAGTACCAAAATTGCTGGATTTACAGTATCCAGGAGACGCAAGACGTTAATGTGAAACAGAAAACATGAAAGGTCTTGCGTGGTTAATGTATACTCTGCTCTAGGATGACATCAGGTTTGCCTATGGTTGGTAATGACACCAAGTTTCGTCTATATTGGTCGGAATAGCTTCATTTGCATTTGAGCTAATCGAGTGTATAAATACAGTCACGTATATACGGTCGGTCGTCATCAGACTGTACTTTTAGCCTGGGGTCTGAGTTGAGTGTTAGTCTTGTGCAGCCAGACCTTACCCACCACCCATACTTCTGGCGAGAAAGGGTTAGCGAGAAGGGTTATAATGAGAAATGGTAATAGTGAAAAAGGGTTATAGCGAGAAAGGGTTATAGTGAGAAAGGGTTTCTTGTGTGCATTCATCTACTTGTTTGTGGCTTGCTTGATAGTTTATCATGAAATTTATAGCATAATGGCACAGAACAGATAGACCAGGAAGTTAATAAATAAACAATTAACTATAAAATAAAGAGTATATGCTAACTTATTTAAACTAACATGTAGCTTTTATTGGTGTGTTTTATCAACCTTGTGTCTAATGTGGTTGTGTTTAATTGGTGCCTTCAATACACGAACTGGCGCGTGCTAGCGAGCTGTAAGGGAGCTGTGGCACCACATGCTACTTTTCTTAGTTATCTGATTGATGGTAGCTAGTCCACAGAGAACTACAATAGTTGTGCTTCGATCATGCCAAGAGTCATGTTGTTAAAATAAAAATGTTGTTATACTTGAGGTTGTTAAATCTGAGGGTCATGTACATGAGTAGTAAAGATTTGGCTTTTAATTATATATAAGAAAATATACTATAGCTTTACTTTTCAGAATTACACACACTTCATGAAGCAATTAGTTAAATTAGCTGTACTTTGTTATTTTGAACAAGAGATACGTAGATATGCGGTAGCAAGTTTTACATGAGAAAAGTTGTTGTGCAGTTTGTGTAGAAAAAATGATGTTTATACATGCTTAATTTTTGTGCTCAAAATTGGAAACATGTGATATTGATTAGTGGCTTGGGTAATATTTCTGCCTAATTTGTTTACTGCAGTGTTGGTTGGATTTGTCATTGTCAGTTGGAAAGCAGTTAACAGGTTGCACCTGTGATGACTCAGTTGCAATGCAGCTTAGAGTTAAATTTTGGCCACCAGAACCAAGTCTTGTTTCTGATGAACTTTCCAGGTGTGTACTTAACATCCCTAAGTGTTTATTCTAGTGTGGAGAAAACTGCATGCAATTCAGTGGTTTTTTCTTTTCTTTAATTTGACAGATGCTTGCTTGTGGTTGAGCTGTATGAACACGTACAAACAGGAAGGTAAGCTCCATACTGCAGAGTTTTTGGAGGTTACGCATGTGTTGTACATATGTAGCAATGCAAGTGATTGATTTGTTGTAGTTGGACATGTAGTAAAGAAAGTTTGGCACAGCTTGGAGGATTGACTTTGCAAAGTGATGTAGTTTGATTAACTTAATGTATGGAAGTAGTTGGTTGAATTGCAGCTGATCCTTTGTGATCATCAGGTCAATTTGGAAATTACAGCATGGCTCGTCATCAGCCAGGATACTCAAGGAGGTTTTGCTTGAGCATCTATCAGGTCTAAAAGGAAGTTGGTTATATATTTTGTTGAACTGTTTCTAATGGCTTTATTAGACTCCTGATGTGGAGTATGAAATGGAGATGTTTCATCGGTCTGATAAGTGCTTGTAAGTGCAAGTTGTGATGTTTGGTTGTAGCTATAATATATAATATAATATTAAAGTGGCTTGGTCACCGTTATGTGCATGTATGGCTTAAATACCCCCTCACATGGCATACATATGCAAACTTGAAAAAGGTATGTAATTGCTGACACTTGTGTGCACTGTAGCTCTGCATCCATTTAGACTAACTAACCATTAGCTTTCTAGGGTTAGGGTTAGAGTCAGAGTTAGCTATCTTGTATGTATTCTCTGTATTAATGAAAATGGCAATCTTATGTTAAGTCTGGTCTTCGAGGCATGCAATGTCATGCAGCATCTATATAGCAAACCACCTTCAAGAGAGAGATAGACAGTTTGGAGGTTTACATTGGAAGAAGAAGACATTGCAAGATTGGCCAGATTCTTGTCAGACACCTGTGATTGCCCTGGAGACGTTGATGTAACCGTACGTAATTCTTTCCAACCTAAATTTGTTTCAAGTTTATGCAGCGACTGTCCCAGGTGCCACCAGTCTGGGTGGGGAGATTGAGAAATCACCAAATGTTATGACCTAGCTAATTGTCTTCTTCTGGTGCACACTTCTGTCCTCTTGTAGTAGAATCATTTGGAGCTTGTAGGACTATTGTCAGCCTGGAAATTCGGATAACCATTGCTACCAAACCAATTACTTTAAACAACATTCCGTTTTCACAGGCTTACAATAACTTTATACAGCAGCTGTCAGTTAGTTTGTGGAAGTTATGCTAGACTGATAGAAAGTAGACTACTTTTAGATTCAGATGACTGTTTTTTTGGGATTTGCCTGTTATGTCTGTTTCTGCCTTGTTATAATGATATATATATATATATATATATATATATATATATATATATATATATATATATATATATAACTCTCAATGTTATAATATAATTATAGTCCCACCACCTAAAGGTGAGCGCATAATACAACTCTAAACATACATGTATGAGTCCCATTTATCAGAAACAGAGCTAACACAGCTAATAACGCTAAAATCATGTTTGAATTATATTTCCACAAACAGACAGATAAACGTTCATGTAAGTAGGTTGAAGCCTTGCTAATAGTAAGTCCACTGGTGATGGTAGTCTTCCTAGTGATGTCTTTGAGTACTTCGAGGCTGGAGGAAGACCATAGACCAAACGTCTCTACCACTAGAGGATAGAAGAGAGAACCAGTACACTCAACGTTCAAAAGATGGTGATGATCTTTTTCCATCTCCCCTGCTGCTGCAGCAGTACCAGCTGTGTTGGCGGAAAAGATAATATAAGATGGTTGAAGAGAATTTCTGACAGAGAGATCAAAATATGCAGGACGACCTTGCAAAGAATCAGGGTGAAAGACGTCTCCTGGTCTTGATTGATTCTCACTAGTACAGCGTTGTTCACGTCGAGTTCCTGAGTTGTTCGACCGGAGACAATGAAATATAATGTCACACAAAGCATTGTGACGTTTGTTTCTCAGGGAGCCACTGTGGCAGCCTAGAACATGATCTCTGTGACTGTCCAAAATGGAACCACAGTAGCACCTGCTGGAAGAAGGTGGAAGAGGAAATAAGGAAATGCCCAGCCAAAGATGCAGACAAGCAATATACTCCTGTGCAGACATGGTAAGGCCGAAGACAGGGTTAGGTATTGCCCTAATCCATAATTTGCTGTGCAAAGCTGTGTCTAGCACAGGGGTTGTTCATGACAGCATGTTTGCTTGTTTGGCTTATATTGCACTAATTTGCTTCAACATAATAACCATTGGGTAGAAGGGGTAGTTGTTGCTATAGAACACAGGCACTGCTGACTTACTTAATTGATGAGCAGCAAGCAAGCAACAAATGCAATAGTCACTGCGACAGCCACTAATTGAGTAACACTGCTTAGCTTGACGTTACAAGTTAAGCTATCTTCTACAGTACCACTAGCTAGGCTTACACTGCTACAGTTGGTAACAATTTTTATTGGAATGAAGGAAATGTTTTGATGTAGTTGGTAGTAATAGTTTCTTTGTTTTAGAAGTAGCGAGATAAAACATTTTGTATTTTCATGAGTGATGGTGGACAGCTTGTGTACCTTGTGATTACTGGACATGGGTTTTCTAAATTCAACGTCCAGTTGCTGTAAATCCAAAATTATGGTGCAGACCAGGAAGATTGATGACAAAAGAGGAACACTATCTGTGTGCTTATGATGTCTTTGGAGAGATGTCTGTTACGTTGCAAAAATGGAAAGCTGAAGCTTCCTTGTTTGTAACTGCTAATTAACTGTAAGTAAGGGTGGTGGAAAAGGAAGCTGAAGCTGTCTTGGTTCTAACTGTAAGTAAAGAGTGGTATTGCGTACTTCTTGACGATTGCACTATGATACATACTTATAGTACTCTGGGGACATGCATGCTTATAGCTTAGTAATGCAAGTGAGCCAACAGTGTTCTGAGCTAACAGTGTTCTGAGCTAACAGTGTTCTGAGTTGTTTCTGAATGGGTTATGGGCTAAAGTTAGTCTCATACACTTAAGCATACAGTGCAACAAGTCTGTTTAATAATAGAAGTTCTCGAGCAGTTCATGCCCATTTGTGACTCAGCCACTTTAAGTCATAGTAATTACTTTTTAGTGGACTTACACCCACTCAGTGTGATAAACTCATTCTGGATTTGTGCAAAAGACTTCCATTGTATGGTGTACATAAATACTCAGTGAAGGTATGATATGTGGAAGAGAGATGTTGCCTAGTAATTTGTTTTTTTTTGCAATTTGTGTACAGGACAGCGATGACCATATTATTATCCTAGGATTGTGTTGTCAGGGTTTGCTAGTTCTTGCTGGCCAATCGGTGGTTCACAAGTTTTTGTGGTTTGTTTACATGTTTGTCTTTGCCATTATGTGCATGTGATATTAGTTAGTTACTAGGACCTCAGTCAAAAATTCGTTTGTTAAGAAGCAAGTATTTTATGTGGAATTGTTGACTCAAGACCAGGTTAACTTGAAGTTCAGTAAGATCGATGTGAGTATAGTTAATTGGTTAGCTGATTTTAATTGTAGCCGCAACATTCAACACAGATTGGGTTTCTGTTTGATCACAAACAGGAAGCAAAGCGGTTTCTACACTTGTTTGTGGAGTTTCAGGCATACTACAAGTGTGTGTATATATGGTTTCTAATCACTGTAGATATGCTGCATGCTGTATTTTTATATTAGCTGGGCATTGAGTATGAATGATGAATCAAAGTCTGCCTATTTGCCTTTATCTCAAAGTAGATCTCGGAATCAGTTTAGGTAGTTTTTGTTAGTTATTTCATGTAGGCTGTGATTGCAATTTCTTGTTAATTGATATGCCGGCCAGCACGCGTCCATACAGTGAAATGGTGGAATCAAAGGACATGCAGAGACCTGCTCGCTTTAGCCTTCCAAGCCAAGTAGACCAACCATTAGAACTAGGTTCATTGAGGTTAGTTATATATGTATATACTGTAAATTAATTAGGAAATGATGTGTGACGTTAGTTGATTGTTTTGCAGACGAAGGGCAGTATGTGATGACAGCCAGTATTGCCTATCTGTGAATTCACCTCTCATGAGACGATGTAATTTTTATTTGACATTGTAATTGAGTTGAGTTTAATGGCATTTCTTGGTTAGATGCTGGGTTAATTTCTTGTTAATTTCAGTCATTTTATTGGTGTGACATAATTCAAGGCAGTGTTTTGATCAGGAGGGAAACTTCTGGTTGGACAATAGCATAACTCACCTGTTTACTTAAGCTCTCACCAGAATGCATGTCATTTTATTGTGTGTCTACATATGCAGTGCCAGGATCTATCACCTGGTATCTAAAAGAAGTATGATTAACCTTATCTGACACGAACACTAAAGCATAAATAGTTTGAGGCGGTCTTCTTGTTACTACTCACCAAGGCAAACTATAGTTCATTACTTTCAAGTCCTCATCACTGCATTCTTTGCCTTTTTTACATTTTGAAGAGGTGGTTGAAGTGATTGATTGCTTTGCTTGTGGTTAATGGGTAGGCTTGTACAATCACAGCTGTTTGCTGGTCAAACAAGTGATTTGCAATCTTTGTAGAACCAAGTTTATTTCTATCAGTAGATCTTGTTTTGTTTTGGTGGCCAAGTGCCTATTCGGAAATAGCACTTATTTGGGGCTGCATCATTGCTCTCAAGTTTCTTTTTCGTAGTGCGTGATTCTTGGGTTGTTTGGTGGTAATTCTTGAGTGTTTGGTAGAGATGGAATCTAAAACAGCAAATGCATTAATGATTATCTTGTTGTAAGGTGTTTTAGATAGTTTGCATGTATAGTACTAGATTGATTGATATTAGCCTACCTGGTAGCAATTAATGAAGTGTTTACTTGTTTTGTGTAATTAGTGCAGACTAGTGACAGTTCGTCTGTGGAAAGTGTTTTGACTGCAATGCAGCACTCATCACAACTCACTAGTACTGAATCTGTACAAAGGATTTCAGGACGTCATGGCAATGAACAACAGAAACTGCATCGGCCCTTGTCTGAGGAATTTCTCAGCTCTTGTGATGAAGTAGAAGATGAGGGCTATTCTGGCGATGTAGGATTTACTCCTGATGCCATTGACATACCTGATGTGGACATACAGCAAATTATGGACAAGATGTCTGCTAGTTTGCAAAAGGCTTGGCATGGCTTTTATTTTGTCGCTTGTGAATTACGAGACACAGAGCGTTCGTGAGTGATGGAAACTTACTGAACCTTGTTTGTATCGAGTGGGTTTCATTAGTGTTATCTTTGTAGATATTGTTCAGATCTGGAGCTCCTGAATGTCCATTTCAGAAGCCTTGTGGTTAAGTCTCAGTTGTTGTCAGCAAGACAAGTTTCTGAGTTGTTCGGAAATCTGGACGTCATACAAGAATTTCACAAGGACTTTCTCAGAGAGCTAGAAAACCGTTTGGATACTTGGTATGGCTCAATTAAATTCAGCTTTATTTAAATTGTTATGGATTAACGTACATTTATTATAGTTATTATTACATATATGCACACACACACACACACACACACACACACACACACACACGCACGCGCGCGTGTGTGTGTGTGTGTGTGTGTGTGTGTGTGTGTGTGTGTGTGTGCGGGTGTGTGCATGTGCGTGTGCGTGTGTGCATTGTGTGCGTGCGTGCATGCATGTGTGTGTGCATGCATGTGTGTGTGCGTGTGTGCATGTGTGCCTGTGCGTGCATGTGGTGTGTGTGCGTGTGGTATGCGTGCATGTGGTGTGTGTGTGGTGTGAGTGCGTGTGCATGTGGTGTGTGTGTGGTGTGAGTGCGTGTGCATGTGGTGTGTGTGTGTGTGTGTGGTGTGTGCATGTGGTGTGTGTGCATGTGGTGTGCATGTGGTGTGCATGTGGTGTGCGTGTATGTGGTGTGCATGCATGTGGTGTGCGTGCATGTGGTGTGCATGTGGTGTGCGTGCATGTGGTGTGCGTGTGTGTGGTGTGCATGCATGTGATGTGCGTGTGTGTGTGTGTGTGTGTGTGTGTGGTGTGCGTGTGGTGTGCGTGTGGTGTGCGTGTGGTGTGCTTGCGTGCATGTGGTGTGCGTGCATGCGTGCGTGCGTGCGTGCGTGCATGCGTGCGTGCGTGTGGTTTGCTTGCGTGCATGTGGTGTGCATGCGTGTGGTGAGTGTGGCGTGTGGTGTGTGGTGTGTGGTGTGTGGTGTGTGGTGTGTGGTGTGTGGTGTGTGGTGTGTGGTGTGTGGTGCGTGGTGTGTGTGTGTGTGTGTGTGTGTGTGTGTGTGTCTGTGTGTGTGTGTGTGTGTGTGTGTGTGTGTGTGTGTATGTGTGTGTGTGTGTGTGTGTGTGTGTGTGAACACGAAGTCTCTTGAACAGCTTAACATATCAATACGAAATTTTCAGGATATGCAGATCTTGCCAGAATTTTAGACAAGTTCGAAAATGGGCTTTCAGAGTTGAAGAATTGATTAATATATTGGTAAACCTTAAATTGATCCAAGTCAGAAGAGTACACTTTACAGTTGGCGTGTGGGTTGTGCAGTCCTATTATAGATGACTTCTAGTTATAGATCAACATAAGTTAGGTATTGACGGGTTAACACAAACCAATTTTTAGGTTTGTACCAATAGAACGAATATGTAGAAACGAAGTAAGAATATTGGGTATACATGTGGATAACGGAAAGAGAGATTATGTGATATGTCTGTCTTGAAGATGTTGACATTATGAAGCAGAATGTCATATGCGTAGGAAGCTAGTTTAAAAGTCTGGCTAGATTGAGCAAACTGTAATAGGGTGGGTGACAGATCATCTGAAGTTGAAGATTTTAATGGTAGTTGTTGTGTAGAATTTGGGCAGGTTTGTGGTGTGGATTGAGCTCTAAACTGTGGACACAATTTTGGAGGGTGTGTGTTCCTTATTTGCTGAGGAATAGAGTATTGTTTTTGCTTTGCTGGACACTCAGCTTAGAGTTTGTATGCTTATCTTGGATAAGTTCTGCACCACTTCTTGGCACTATATCAGAGTGTTTCATGCCGTTGATTGATTTTGTATTTACTTACTTGGTAGACATTACTTCTCATATAGCAGCAATGTTGTATTGAAATTCTCAATACTATGATATGGTCTTGTAAAGATCAACATGACGGTATAGCTACCTTTGTTCTTGCCAAACACTGGCATTGTGTTGATTTTGTGAATGTTGTTGCAACGCTGTACTTAAAGCGTCAGTTACGCTGTTTCTCTGAGTTGTAATGGCTCTTTGGAATAATTACCAAAAAATTGTTCTATCTGCACATACATAACTTTTAATGTGTCACCATTTGACTTGATGGTGCTGTAATGTTGTATTTGCAGGGAGAACCAAGCAGTTGGGTGTTGTAATTGCGTTGTTGGAGACATTGTGAAGAAACGAATGGCTTGTATGAAAATGTACACAAACTACGTTACAAATGAAAGTAAAATTTATGAATTACTGAGTCACTGGCAGCAGAAGAATTCTGACTTTGCTCGAGTTTGTTCTCAATTTGAGGTGTAGGATGAATTTGGAGCTATACAATTAATGCACACGTGGAACGATAGAACTGCTTTATTAATTGTGTGAATTCACATATTTTAGGAGTTGGACTTGACACGGCGACCGGCATCTGAATTGTTTTATAGGCCTTTCCAGAGGATGGTTCACTACAAAGAATTACTTAAGAGTATAATAGTTTCTTGTCAGCATACTGTAGTGTTAAATATATATCACGCATTTTTTTATATATTAGGGCTGTTGGACAACTGCGACATTGAGGGAGAAGATTTCAGTGACATTGAAGGTCTCAATAGTTTGTATTGAACGCCAGCAAAGATTTCTCAATCAATAGTCTAAATGTACATGATTTTTTGTGCTACAGAGGCTCTGGAAGGCATTGAGATCGCCTTAGGGCATGTTAACAAGTCAACTCAGTCAGCAGTGAGACTTCCTCAGAATGTGCTGTTGGACTTGGCAACTGAGTGTGTTTAGGAGGATTCTCGTAAGATGATTCGTTTGCAGAGAGAACTAGAGGGAATTGAGAACTTGCTCAAGCCAGGAAGGGTTAGCATATGCACGAAACGTTGGCAGCATTATAGATTACCGTGGATGCATGGGTACTGCAGAGTTTGATCAAAGAAGGTACTCTGTATCGAATAGGAGGAAGACGACCTCAACCTTATGTCTTTTTTGTGGTATGGGATCGAACTTCATCTGCAGTGATTAATTGGTTTTAAAATGTAAATTTGAATAGTTTACCGACATTTTGGTGTATGCAGTAAAGAAAAGTAAGATTAGTGGCAGCTATTTAATAGCTCGCGGTGTTCTCCCACTTGTTGACATCAGTGTGAGTAATTTAGTCAGTAGATATAGAACGGTAGGCAGTGATGAGTATTTAAATGGTTTTGTTTAGGTAGAAGATGAACTTAATGATCTGATTCCATCATTTAGACTAATAGGAAAGCAGCAGTTGTTTACACTTGCTGCAGAGTGAGTACTTTTCTGTTGACTGAAAACTGCATAGGGATCAAAACTGGTGCTTTCACAGGACAGTACGAGAGAAGTATATGTGGATCAAAGACCTTGAAAGGGCTGCAAAGATTGCTCAAGAGAAGAATGAAGAATCTAAGCCAACAGTAGGTTGATATGGGTATGAAGTCATAGCACAGCTAGGTCTTAGAATTGACTGTATAGAACACACAGGAAATCATTTCTGGGTTACCATTGCCATTTACTACTGATATTGAAGGAGGGGAAGGGGTTAATCCAGAAATGAAGAAACTGCTTAGGTCTCGCAAATGCTTCATTTGCAAGAGGAAGTTTCATTTGTTGAGACGAAAGCATGTCTGTAAGAATTGTGGCAAGGTGGGTGTTTCCAATTTAGTGAATCTTCTTTGTTCACATTTATGTACGTGTATTTGATGTTTATACTGAAGATGGTATGTGGCCAATGCTTGACCAGCTATGTTTGTGGAAGTCGATCAGCTGAACTCCAGTTGGTGTGTGACAGTTGTTACAGACTGATACAAAATAAAGGTAGGACAAATGGGCCACATTGCTAACTTTGACAAATATTGTCATGCTACGTCTTGCAGTAACGGCCAGCCAAATAAGGTGTCAGAATATTGTCGACAATGAGTTAGAAAGTTGTTCATCATTGGACACCAGTTATTTGGACAGACCACGTTTACCGACAACTTCTGGAAGTGTTGATGCTGCTGTTTTGCCTCCAGCTTCACAAGAGAAGAGTCTTTTACCAGGTTTAGAAGAAATGGAAGATATGTTTTGCAAGACCTACAGTTCCAATACCACTTCAGCTGTAGTTAGTCATCCTGATCTAGGAGACGAACGCAAAATGGGAGTTAGACTGCTCAGTTTACCTAAGAGTATGAGCTACAGGCATCGGGCTGCTAAACACGTGCACGATGATAACATTTCATGGCCACAAACGACGAAACCTAACCAGAAGAAATCTGTAGAGCATCGCAAAGCGTTGCTTTCTCTAAAGAATGGATCATTTGCACGTGATGTAAGAGTATGCATGGGATTGCTGCCATATACCTCTATTATCGCCTCTAAATTAATTATGTTGGAGATCGGATGGTCATATTATTGTTTTGTTTGGCAGCGTGAAATGAGTGGCTACTTACTAACCAAAGTGAAGAATGAAGGAGGCTGGAAGCGGTTTTGGGTGGTCATATCAGGTTGCTGTCTCAATCTCTGTAGAAGTCACAATGTTAGTAATAAAGTACATGCATGTATACCTCTGTTGCTGTGCCCCTATCTGATATAAACAGTTTATAGGATTGCAAAACACTGAGTTGTCTTTTGCTGCCACAGTGTGAGCTGTCTTTGCCGAACAAAGTTTGATGTGCACGCGGTGTTTCTGTGATAGATGTTCTTTCATCATGTTTCTTTGTGCTAGACTGACTTGGATGTTCTCGGATACACGTTTGTCTTCAAGCTAACATGTGGGCAACGAGTTCTTTACTACATGGCAAACAGCAAGTTTGTGTTGGACAGGTATGCATTTGAAGGAATTTTCTTAATTCATGCTACTTTGTCTGTAAACTATAGTTGGTATTTGTTCTACAGATGGACGGAGTTGATGTGTGGTATAGTTAGTAGGTCGTTTGTTTATCGTCACCTCAGTCGTCTTGCTGTTCATAGTTCTCCAGAGGTCAGCAAGCGTTGCTACACAGTGTCATGATTGAGAACAAATCCTCAAAACCCAGCAATGTATGCTGGTGATATGAGTAAATAAATTTGCCATTTGGCTTGTTATGTGTATTGGTGTGCTGATATATATTGCTGTACGTGCCAACAGCTCATTATCAGATGCTTGTAGTAGACTCGACTCGGTTTCACTCCATCTTGGTCATTCCGCGGATTGTCGATATACGGAGGAGATAGTGACACTGACATAGTGGAACGGCAGGGGCGGGAAGGGACTGGCTGGAGTTTACCTAGTAGTCCTACACACATTGCGGTATACCTGTCAACAGCTTCGTGTAGACTAGAATTTTAGTAATTGTTGTGATATTCGTAACCTCACGTTATTGCATAATATGTACATGTAAGATTTATATATTTAGCTAGTAGGGTTTTAGTATGTGGGGACGTGATCAGGTCTGGTCTACGTCAAACAGCATCGAGTGCGTACGCATCTACGTTGTGAAACGAGAGTACAGCGCACTACGCTACCGAATCCTTTCTGTCGACATCAACGGTCCCGTCGTTACGTCTGCTGCCGTATAGACACGCCAGTTTCACTATAGCAGCAAACAGCCTTTAGTTTTGGAGTAGGTCTCTTCCTAGACGACAAACGACTACCACGAAACAAGACCAAAAAAGGAAAGCTGTTTGTCTGTCTGTGTGTGTGGCCAGGCGTACGTATCTCCGCTGCCCGCGTCCTATCTCCGCCGAATTTGGCTCGCTCACACCGAACCTGTACAGGCCGACTGTGACGTGGCAGGAATTTTCAGAGTGCACGAGGGATCGACCCCGTGGAAAAATTCTTGACAACGCGAACGCAACACCATCCAGTTCAGTTAGACGCCCGCCTGCACCAGTACGTCTCGTGTAGACTACGCATCGTTGTCTTTCGCTACTGTTCCAGCGATTCTGATTGAATTTGCACCGATCCAACCTACGCGTTTCCGGTATCGAGCGCTACAAGGGGAGTGTGTCGATTTCTACTGACTAGATCGAGCGAGAAGATTACAGGGGCAGTCACGCGGAAATAGAACTTAGGCTGAGAACTCTCACCAAATACTACAACTTGTTGAAAGAAAGATGCAAGGCCTGGTATCTTCCTGCAGGAAACCTACGGTCCAGACAGCCACAGAAGCAGAGAATCGGCAACGAGTTGTTTAGACGATTCTCCGTATGTACACAAAGTTTTACTCTCTCGAAGTAACTACTTTAGGTTTAACCATACCAAGTGCTTCTAACGCACCCAAAATTCAGCAAGACATGATCTATAAACTAATCTAAGAAGGGTCTCCTTCTGAGGCTCCACGGTTGTATTGACACAGTTGATACTTGCGTGACGACTGTGGGGTCCCAGTTTGCTTTAGTCAGTAAATCACAACTTGACACCATATGTCTCACAATCCTTACCTTGAAATGTGCACAGGTATCGGTCTTCCGTGCTAACCAACAATCAGAGTTACGCTCATGCTACATACGGGTGCTAAACACGTCTACGCAAATAATTTTAATGCTTCATTTCTTTGTTACGGTAAACTTCTGCAGTAAACGGTTGCAAAGGGTTGTGTCATAAAGTGACAGCTTTCATCTGAGAAATAGTTGATTTATTGGTGAGAGTTTCGCTTTAAAGTAGTTACACAAAGTTGACTTCGCCTTGATCGCGTGAGCGCACTGGACGGCGGCGGCGAGGATGACAGATGACCCATGCCAAAGCCGTATGGCTCTGATAAAACCCATATAACATCTGTCGCCTTCTCGGTTCCCGCCGGGCATGCGCATGTTTGCCAGCTCTACGCACGCACGAAGACAGATTTTTTCTTTTTCCATGCCTGAGAGCGAATCGGGTTCAGCGTCCGGGTTGGTTATCCAGCTGTTAGAGGAGCAGCTGCGCGCAACGGTAGAAACAGCGGTGCGATCCATGTTGTAATGAGTGGTTTTAGATTTAATTAATAGGGTTAGGTTTGTGGGGTTGGGAGACTTGGTCTCACTGGAGTGCACTCCGTTCCTAGTTAGCCAGTTGTATTGTCGTTGACATGATTGTATTGATTGTTGTTGTCGTTGTGGTATAGTCAGTCATTGCTGTTTTTGTTGTTGTTGTTGTCACATCGAAATACAAAAATCCATATTAAGTCAACAAACAAATTTCAATATGTAGAAAAATCCAGCTGCCATTATCCCGGAACATTCAAGGAAATCATCCTTGGAAAGATCCAGATATACAGACGTAACACCAACAACAATGACCGTCTATACTAACTGACTTAGACATGCTTCTGAAAAATTTCAAAAACCTAGGTATCAAAACGAAGAACTGAAATTGTGCACTGAAACAACTCTAAAAACATGCATCTCATGACCAAAACAAAGACTCAAGAGACAGAAGTCCTTTTATGTGTACAATATACGGCGGTTGCTATACAGACATACCTAAAATCGTCAAAACATACTGGGATTTCATCTAAAATGATCAGGAGTTACAAGCAACATTCGGCCAAAAACCTCTAAGAATATTGTATAGACGGCAAAAAATAAAGACATGATCGTCGGATTGAAAATGTAACCAGATCTACGATAAATTCCTGGGAAAAATACCACTAAATCTACACAGAAAAGCAAAAAAAAAGTTTTTCAACGTATCAACCAATATCAAATGGAATCAAATAAAAAGAAACCACTCAAAGGAACTATGGTCATTTGAAAATGTACCGGACACACTCACTTCTCACTTTCTGGGTCATCTTGAAGACAAACATTCTGTGTCGCGCACAACTTCACTGAGTGGTAAGGAAAGGGTAAAACCCTAACCCTAGACAATAACCCTAACCCATAACCTTAACTCCGACTCTAACCCTAACCCTAACCTTAGCCCTAACTCTAATCAAAAAATGGGTTTATGTGGTGTAGTAGTGGACGGATCGAAGGACCGGCGATACGGCGTCTGCCGGTCGGTAGTCTGGTTGGATCTAATGGATGTGTGTCCGATTATTCTATCGGTTCATCGGTCTGACTACATCCGATGGATGTCCGTCCGATTATTCTATCCATCTATCGTCTGATTGCCAGGTGGGAGAATTATTTGTGGACTGTCATAGTCGGTGTTTCGTCTGTCCGATCATTCTATTGGTTTATGGGTCTGATTACAGTTGATGGATGTCTGTCCGATTATTCTGTCCGTCTATCGTCCGATTGCCAGATAAAGAGAATTATTTGTAGACTGTCAGAGTTGGTGTCTCGTCTGTCCGGCCATTCTATCTGTTTGTCAAGTGAACGGAAAACTCGACGGCTAATCTGGCTGTTCAGTCGGTCTATCGTCCGACTTACGGGTAGGAAAAATCATTTATTGTCTGTCTAACTATTCGGTCGGTCTATCGTCTGACTATCGGGAAGAGCAGATTATTTATTGACTGCCATAGCCGGTGTCACGTCTGCCTGACTATTCGGTCGGTCTATCGTCTGACTAAAAAGTAAGAAAAATTATTTATCGACTGTAATAGTCGGTGTTCCGCCTGTCTGACTATTCAGTCGGTTTATCGTCCGACTGTCGGGTAGGAAAAATTATTTATTGTCTGTCTAAACATTCAATTTGTTTATCTTCTTGCTAACGAGTAAAGAAAATTATTTATTGTCTGTCTAACTATTAGGTCGGTTTATCGTCTGACTAACGGATAGGAAAATTATTTATCGACTGCCAGAGTCGGTGTCATGTCTGTCTAACTATTCGGTCAGTTTATCGTCTAACTATTGGATAGAAAAAAATATTTATCAACTGTAAGAGTCGGTGTTAGGGTTAGAATCAGAGTTAGGGTTAGGTCCATAGGGTTACCTCAGCCGGACCGACCCTTCCCCACCAGTGGATTTGCACGCGATACGACCAGAATGCCTTCGAGATGACACAAGTCGCGTTAGCGTGGGAGACCTTCTCGATTCCTATCCTTTTAGCATGGCGCCCGACGATAGATTCACTCTGTTTGCTTCCGTTGAAAATGACGTCACATATTGTGGTTCCCGTGTGTCGGGCTCACAAGGCCGTGTCGTGTCTGTACGTTACGATCGGACAGTGGTCAATCCGTACGTTACCTTAGGACTCCGGAGTCTGCGCTGTTATCGCGTCAGACCGTCCCGTTGCATTTCTCGGTTCCAGAACGTCGCTTCTTCGGTGTAACGGACTCTTTGTGGGACGTGTCGTACATCGTGTTTTACATTGTGTTGTCGTGTCTTCTAGTTTTTGTGTGTATGTGTTCGTGTGTGTGTGTGTGTGTGTGTGTGTGTGTGAGAGAGAGTGTGTGTATGTGTGTGCCAGTATGTGTTCTCTGATAACGTGTGAATTCATCTCTGTGTTAAATGGACATTCGTAATTAGTGTCTTGTGGTGTCGGGTTAGGGTTAGAGTAGGCGGTCGCAGCCGACAGCAATAAAAACCGAAACGAGCTCTATTAGGACAGGTCTGGTAGACTGCTATTCCATCGCGTGGTCGGGTGCAGCCGTTATCCGTCTCACGGAGAGTGTCGTCCTGATTTTGGATTTCTACGGTCAACGCGGTTTCTCGGCGATCTTAGGGTCAGGGTTAGAGTCAGAGTTAGGGTTAGGCCGTTAGGGTTTCCCCAGCCGGGCCGACCCCTTCCCCACCAGTGAATTTGCACGCGATACGACCAGAATGCCTTTGAGATGACACAAGTCGCGTGAGCGTGGGAGACCTCGATTCCAATCCTTTTAGTATGGCTCCCGACGGTAGATTCACTCTGTCTGCTTCCGTTGAGAATGACGTCACATATTGTGGTTTTAGTGTGTCTGGCTCACAAGGCCGTGTCGTGTCGGTACGTATCGGTACGTATCGATCGGACTGTGGTCGATCCGTACGTTATCTAAGGACTCCGGAGTCTGCGCCGGTATCGCGTCAGACCGTCCCGTTGCCTTTCTCGGTTCCAGATCGTTGCTTCTTTGGTGTAACAGACTCTCTGTGGGTCGTGTCGTACATCGTGTTTTTTACAATGTGTTGTCGTGTCTATCTGGTTTTTTGTGTCGGTGTGTGTGTGTGTGCGTGTGCGTGTGCACGCGCCAGTATGTAGGTGTATTAAGTCATCTCTATGTTGAATCAATATTCGTAATTAGTGTCTTATAGTGTCGGGTTGTTAGAGTAAGCGGGCGCAGCCGACGGCGGGAGGCCGAGGCGAGCTCTGTCGATACAGGTCTCGTGGGCTTCCCCCTTATCGCGTGGTCGGGTGTAGTCGTTACCTATCTCCATGGAAGGCATCCTGATGTCGGGTACTCTACTGTCAGTGCGGGTTCTCGGCGATTTTAGGTTCAGGGTAACGAAGGGTTAGGCCATGTATTCGTTGTTGTGGGAGTGTGTATTTAGGCGATCTTCGGTCTATCAGTCGGTCTATCGTCTGACTATCGGGTTGGAGAAAACTATTCAGTCGGTCTATCGACTGACAATCGGGTGGGAGAATTATTTATCGACTGTCAGAGTCGGTGTCCCGTCTGTCTCCCTATTCAGTCGGTCTATCGTCTGACTATCGGGTTGGAGAATTATTTATCGACTGTAGGAGTCGGTGTCCCGTCTGTCGTACTATTCAGTCGGTCTATCGTCTGACTAGCGTGTGAAGAAAACTATTCAGTCGGTCTATCGACTGACAATCGGGTGAGAGAATTATTTATCGGCTGTCAGAGTCGGTGTCCCGTCTGTCTGGCTATTGAGTCGGTGTATCGTCTGACTATCGGGTTGGAGAATTATTTATCGACTGTAAGAGTCGGTGTGCCGTCTGTCTCCCTATTCAGTCGGTCTTTCGTCTGACTATCGGGTGGGAGAAAACTATTCAGTTGGTCTATCGGCTGACAATCGGGTGGGAGAATTATTTATCGACTGTAAGAATCGGTGTCCCGTCTGTTTCACTATTGAGTCGGTCTATCGTCTGACTAACGTGTGAAGAGAACTATTCAGTCGGTCTATCGACTGACAATCGTGTGGGAGAATTATTTATGGACTGCCAGAGTCGGTGTCCCGTCTGTCTTGCTATTGAGTCGGTGTATCGTCTGACTATCGGGTTGGAGAATTATTTATCGACTGTAAGAGTCGGTGCGCCGTCTGTCAAACTATTCAGTCGGTCTTATCGTCTGACTATCGGGTCGGAGAATTATTTATCGACTGTAGGAGTCGGTGTCCCGTCTGTCGTACTATTCGGTCGGTCTATCGTCTGACTAGCGTGTGAAGAAAACTATTCAGTCGGTCTATCGACTGACAATCGGGTGGGAGAATTATTTATCGACTGTCAGAGTCGGTGTCCTGTCTGTCTGGCTATTGAGTCGGTGTATCGTCTGACTATCGGGTTGGAGAATTATTTATCGACTGTAAGAGTCGGTGTGCCGTCTGTCAAACTATTGATTCGGTCTATCGTCTGACTATCGGGTAAGAGAATTATTTATCGACTGTAAGAGTCGGTGTACCGTCTGTCGTACTATTCAGTCGGTCTATCGTCTGACTAACGTGTGAAGAAAGCTATTCAGTCGGTCTATCGATTGACAATCGGGTGGGAGAATTATTTATCGACTGCCAGAGTCGGTGTCCCGTCTGTCTGGCTATTGAGTCGGTGTATCGTCTGACTATCGGGTCGGAGAATTATTTATCGACTGTAGGAGTCGGTGTCCCGTCTGTCTCCCTATTCAGACCGGTCTATCGTCCGACTGACGTGTGAAGAAAACTATTCAGTCGGTCTATCGACTGACAATCGGGTGGGAGAATTATTTATCGACTGTAGGAGTCGGTGTCCCGTTTGTCAAACTATTCAGTCGGTCTATCGTCTGACTATCGGGTCGGAGAATTATTTATCGACTGTAGGAGTCGGTGTCCCGTCTGTCTCGCTATTCATTCGGTCTATCCTCTGACTATCGGGTGGGAGAATTATTTATCGACTACCAGGGTCGGTGTCTCGTCTGTCAAGCTATTCAGTCGGTCTATCGTCTGACTGTCGGGTTAAAGAATTATTTATCGACTGTAAAAGTCTGTATCTCGTCTGTCTCACTACTCAGTCGGTCTATCGTCTGACTATCGGGTGGGAGAATTATTTATCGACTGTAAGAGTCGGTGTACCGTCTTTCTCATTATTAAGTCGGTCTATCGTCTGACTAA
The DNA here is from genome assembly GCF_963422355.1 of Corticium candelabrum. NCBI lineage: Eukaryota > Metazoa > Porifera > Homoscleromorpha > Homosclerophorida > Plakinidae > Corticium > Corticium candelabrum. Next base: position 8,935,977 of record NC_085089.1, read on the forward strand.
CGGGTAGGAGAATTATTTATCGACTGTAAGAGTCGGTGTCCTGTAAGAGTCGGTATTCAGTCGGTCTATCGTCTGACTAACGGGTGAAAAAAACTATTCAGTCGGTCTAACGACTGTAAGAGTCGGTGTGCCGTCTGTCAAACTATTGAGTCGGTCTATCGTCTGACTATCGGGTGGGACAATTATTTATCGACTGTAGGAGTCGGTGTCCCGTCTGTCAAACTATTCAGTCGGTCCATCGTCTGACTAACGGGTGAAGAAAACTATTCAGTCGGTCTATCGACTGTAAGAGTCGGCGCGCCGTCTGTCAAACCACCGAGTCGGTCCATCGTCCGACTATCAGGTGGGAGAACTATTCATCGACTGTAGGAGTCGGTGTGCCGTCCGTCTCCCTACCCAGTCGGTCCATCGTCTGACTAGCGTGTGAAGAAAACTAATCAGTCGGTCTATCGACTGACAATCGGGCGGGAGAACCATTTATCGACTGCCAGAGTCGGTGTCCCGTCTGTCTGACTATTGAGTCGGTGTATCGTCTGACTAACGTGTGGGAGGATTATTTATCGACTGTAAGAGTCGGTGTCACGTCTGTCTGGCTATTGAGTCGGTGTATCGTCTGACTAACGTGTGGGAAGATTATTTATCGACTGTAAGAGTCGGTGTCACGTCTGTCTACCTATTCAGGTTGGAGAAAACTATTCAGTCGGTCTATCGACTGACTATCGAATGGGAAAATTATCTAGCGACTGTAAGTGTCGGTGTACCGTCTGTCTGGTTATTCAGTCCGTCTATCGTCTGACTAACGGGTGGGGAGAATATATCCAGTCGGTCTATCGTCCGACTATCGGGTGGGAAAATTATTTATCGACTGTAAGAGTCGGTGTCCCGTCTGTCTCACTATTCAGTCGATTTATCGTCCGACTATCGGGTGGGAGAATTATTTATCGACTCCAAGAGTCGGCGTCTCGCCCGTCTCACTATCCGGTCGGTCCACCGTCAGACTATCTTATAGTTAGAATTATTTATCGACTGTAAGAGTCGGTGTCCTGGCTGTCCGATTATTAGCGGACCGATGGCCTACTTTCTTGTTGCGTGGGTTCCTACATGTTTGCTATGAGTCGTGCGTTAGTGTTGTCATGGCAGTATTTATGCGTATACATGCGCATGTACGGTGTATGTTAGTAAGGCGTGGTGTTTACTCGTGTGCGTTACATGCGCATGTGCCGTGTCTGTCTGTGTGCGTGTGGTGTGGGAGCTCACCTCGTGTTCGAGTGATGTCGGTGTGTTCTTCGTGTTCCAGTGGTGTCGGCAGCGGTGGTGCCGTCGTGACGATGGTGTGATCGTGGTGTTCCGATTCGTTGTGTCGGTGGATCGTGTCGGGGTGTCGTGTCGTGTCGGTGTCGGTCGTCTGGTCGTTGGGTGGTGATCGTCCGTCCGTGTCCGGTGTATCGATCCCTTTTTGGCCGTGTGTGTGGTAGTGTGGTATTGACTCTTTTTGAATACGTGTTTACGTGTGTCTTTTAGGGCTCTGGGGCATCGCAGAGCCACTATCGGTATTCGTACCGTACGAGCGGAATGTAATGTCGATCTTGGTCGCGAGACGTGTCTCCAGCGTGAGAAAAGAAGTTGTCGGAGAAGTCTGTTAGTCTGTTTGACTCTCGGACGTCATATTTCATATCTGTATCGAGTCGGTGTCGTACATTGCGTGCACGTATACGTATATACAGCGGCGAGGAAATAGAGAGAGAGAGTGTGCGTTAGGCTCTTGTACAAGACTCAGGTGCGTGTGTGTACACGTCTCCTTACGCATGCTTTTTATTCTCATCGGGTTTAGTGAGTCTATTCTGTCTTCGGCCGGTCTCAGACCGGTCCGGCGGTCGTGTGTAATGGTGTGACGGCGAGTCCGCCGTCATCGGGCGGTGTCGCGGACTCGGTCGTCGTGCAATAGTGGCGGTCGTCGTCGATCGACGTCGACGACTCGGAAGTCGTTTCGGTGGCCGTCGGCAGCGTCGGCGGCAGCGTCGGCGCGGTGTCGCCGCCGTCGGCCGCGTGTCCGTTTGTGTTGCGAGCCGCCTTGTTCAAATCGAAGCGACCCGTCGTCTTGAGTCGTCTAATCCAGTCGGCTTCGAGATCTAGTCTCCTGGCGTGGTCGATCTCCTGTTGGATCGGCGTGACGTGCCAGACTCCGTCGGGGTTGTGGTTTCTGTCGTTGCAGTGTAGGTAGATCTTCTTTCGGTCCCACGAGCGAAGCTTGTTGCAGTGGTGTCTCATGCGCGCTCTGAACGTGTCGCCCGTCTGTCCGACGTATTGTTTGTGGCATTCCGCGATGGCGCAGGTGATGACGTAAATCACGTTTTTCGATTTGCAGCTCAGGCGGTCTCGCCGTGGTCCGCCTATCGGGTGGGATCGGCCGGTGCTCGTACTGCGCACGGCGCAGCTGGTGGTCATGGATCTGCACGTCTCGCATTGTGCGTGACCGCACGCCGTCGTCTGCGGTGTGAACTCGAAAAGTGGCGGCGGTGCCCTCGAGTCGTCGTATACGTCCGTCTTTTCGGTCTCTACGGTAACGTATTTCAGACGGGCACTGGTGATGTGGTCTCTAATGTTCTTTGCTCTCTTGTAGGCGATCATCGGTTCTCGACCGAGTGTGTGTCGGAGCCTCGCGTCCTGCGAGAGCATCGTCTGCCACTCCGTGCGTACGATTTCGCCGGTGTCGGGAAACCACAGTGAGTAGGTCGTGACGAGTATCGATCTGTTTTCGTCCTCGTCGTTCTTGTGGGCGTCGGCACCGTCGCCGTCGTCGTCCACGGCGACGACGCCGGCACGATTGCGTTTACGCTTTCGTTTCGGTCGAGTCTGTTCTCGTCTTTGTCCATCTCGTTGTCGTGGCCGTCGTGTCTCGCATTCCTCCCGGGTCGCGCCGACGACGGCGGCGGCGGGAGGGGTGCGTCGTGTGTGCGGTAGTCGTGCGAGTAAGCTATCCGTCTGTCTGCTCGGGTAGCCTCTGCGGGCCAGTCTGCGTCTGTGGTCCGTGAGGACTCGATCGTACTCAATCGGGTCCGACGTCGATCGGAGAAAGCGATTCGCCTCGCCCGTCACGACGGCTCGCTTCGTGGCCGCGGTGTGGCACGAAGCGTAGTCGAATTACTGGAAGCGGTTTGTCGGTTTGAAGTGTGTCTTGGTGTCCAGTATGCCGCCCGTGGCGCGGAAGCGGTCGAACTTGTAGACGTGTACGTCGAGAAAGATCGCTTCCGTGTCGCTCTTGGCGTGTGTGAATTTGATCGTCGGGTGTGTCCGGTCGAGTCTCGCCAACATGGCGTCCAGGTGGGCGTAGGTGTCCTTCCACACGACGAATATGTCGTCGATGAAGCGCTTCCAGAGGCGCGGTTTGATCGGTTTGCCTTCGATATCGCGCCATGAATAGGTTGGCGAGCGTGGGCGCGACTCGCGTGTCTATGGCGACGCCGAAGCGTTGTCGGTAGATCTTGCCGTCGAAGGCGAACACGTTGTCGGCGAGTATGTGGTGTAGGAAGACCTCTACGATGCGGGCGAGAGCCGAGTCGTGGCCGTAGTGTCGTCCTAGCAAGTCGACGCATGCGCGAATGCCTTCGTCTTGGGGTATGTTGGTGTAGAACGACGTGACGTCGATGGTGACCAGTGTGGCGTCGGGTTCGATTCGTGTGCTCTCGAGTGTACGAATGAAATCACCCGAGTCCCGTATGTAACTGTTCTGTTCGAGTACTATCGGCTTGAGTAGATGGTCGATGTACTGGGATATGGCCTCCGTGGGCCCCGAGCTTCCGGATACTATCGGTCGATAGGCCACCGGGTTCTTGTGTACTTTGCTCAGAAAGTAGAGCTGTTGTGTTCTGACGCGGCTCGGCGTCTTGATCAGGTGCCGGAGCGTGTCGCTGTCGAGCAGACCGTGATCGTTTATGATCGAGATCGCTCGATTGATTGGACTCGTTATGGCCGGTGTCGGGTCGTTGTCGAGTCGTTCGTACGTGCGGGCGTCGTCCACGTGCCCGAGGCCGTTTTCGACGTACACGCGTCGATCTTCGACGACGATCATCGAACTCTTGTCCGCCTTCTTCATGACGACGTCGGTGCGTCTGCTCAGTCGCTCGAGGGCGGCGCGTTCGGACGCGTCCAGATTCTGAAAGATCTTGTACCTCGGCCTAGATTCGGCCAGAGCTCGTTTCGTTCGCGTTATGTACGCCTCGAGGGCGGCGTTCTTCGTGGTCGGCGGCTGCCATTTCGAGACCGTTCTGAACGGCGGTGTGGGTAGTCGGTAGGCGTGTTCGTTTGCGACGTCGTCCGGAGGCGTAACGGTCGGTGTGACCGAGGCCTCTTCTCGAGTCACCCATCTTTTCGCGTGTAGTCTCAGGCGGAGTTTGCGTGCGAAGGCGTCGAATTCGTGTAGCAACCTCTGTCTGTTCGGTCTCGTCTCTGTCGGGACGAAGGTGAGTCCTTTGTCTAGTACGCTCAACTCGGCGCGCGTGAATGTCGTGCCGCTTCTGTTGACGACGAAAGCACCGACGCGGTCGTCCGGGCGACGATCGGTAGCAATGGTGGTGGTGGTGGTGGGCTTCGCGAGACGCCGGCGCTTCGCGGGTGAAACTCCAAAGTCGTTCGTGTGCTCGGTCGGTGAGTCGTCTCGATGCACGGACTCTATTGCATTACCATCGTCATTAATTCTGATATCATCTAGAACGTCGACATCGTGTTTACCGTAGACGGTGGTGCTATTCGTGCAATCGTGGTAATTATCGTAATTATCGTGATAATCGTGTTCGACTCGCGGTCGGTGCGTTCTCGTAGTGTTCAGAGTGCGTCGTCTCGTTCTTCGTTTTCTTCGACGTGCTCTCGTTCGGCTCGTCGTCGTCCACGTCTTCAGTTGCGTCGACCTAGACGGTTCGGACACAGACAGAGATACGTTATTATTGTTAGCGTGCGCAACGTGTATACGCTCGCCGCCGACAATGTCGTGGTGGTCGTCGTCTGTCTCGGACTCCGAGTCGTCGGTCGGTGTTAGAAGTGATTTACCTGTTCGCCCGTGTGTGGGCGTCGATCCGTGAAAGTGCAGTCGGTTCTCCTGCTGCCCCTGCGGGTGTCGTTGTCTCCTCTTATTCTTCGAAGACGACTCCGAGAAGGAGGGCGTCGCCGACGAAGGACGTGGTCTCTTTAGATCATTCATCTTCGCCTCTAGACCGCGTTTGCGGTTTCGGCGTTTCTCTACCTGCAGCCGTTTCATGCGCGTGGCGTGTTCGCGCACCATGGTCGCCTTCTCGGACTTTGCCCGAGCGTTCGATTCGGCGTCGATCGCCGCAGCGATGTGCGTCTCCGTCGTGTCGAGTTCCGCCTTGAGTTGGTCTCGGACTTGTGAGTAGTGTCGTTGCACAAGCTCTAGGGTCTGACTCTGATACCCCCGGTCAACTCTTCGAGTTGGCAGTCGAAGTCCGTTCGAAAACTCATCGGCGGTCGGATGTTCGTCTCTACTTGCAACCAACTCGGTGTCAAGTTTGCCGCTCTCGTTTCGTCCACGTACGCCGTGTGGTGGCGGATGCTCTCGAGCTTCTCCGTATAGTAACGGTGCCTGTCGAGCAGGCGTTCGAGTGGCGCGTCCGGTTTGCCGGCGGCCATCAGATCGTCGACCTCGGTCGGTTCGACTCGAAGGCAAGACAACAGGTTCCTGCCCGATATGTGTGCGTCGTCGGTGGCGGCGCCGTCGTCGCCACCATCTTGGCGGGGAGTGTCGGCGGGTTGATCCGTCTCCATCTGCGGTGGTGGCTGTAGTGCGAGTTGTTGTGTCGGTGGCTGTAGTGCGAGTTGTTGTGGCGGTGGCTGCTGTTGTGGCGGTTATGGCGGCTGTTGTGGTGGTGGTGAGTGTGCGAGTTGTAGTGGTGGTGTGGGTAGTGGCGGCGGTGGTGGTGGCGGTAGTGGTGGCGGAGGCGTGATAGTACACGATGGCGGTGGTTGTTGTAAGAAAGTAGGAGAGGAGCGAGGACAAGAAGAAGAAAACAAAGAAGAAGGACAGGAAGCAGTAGAGATCGCTGTAGTATCGCCTCGACCGATCGGTCCTCCTCTTCTACGGCTCCACGTCGCAGCTCGACACTTTTGTAGTGTTAGCAACGGTCTGAACGATCTCGAGTGGTTGGATTTGGGCGGGTAGATCGTCTTGTACGGTCTGCCGTAGCCGGACATGTTTTCGGAAAGTCGTGCGCTCGGAGTCTTCTAGGAGTATTGCTTGTGAGCGAGACAAAGAAAAAACACACGTTAAATGTTATATACAAGAGTGTCGAGAGTTTTACGCGCGGAGAGAGAAAAAAAGAGCGAGACCGATTTGTCGGACGTCAAGTCTTCTTGTGCGCGTGTGCGTGTGTGTCGTGAACGTGCACGCGTGCGAGCGAGAGAGAGTGTGTGTTAGGGTTAGAGTCAGAGTTAGGGTTAGGCCGTTAGGGTTTCCCCAGCCGGGCCGACCCCTTCCCCACCAGTGGATTTGCACGCGATACGACCAGAATGCCTTCGAGATGACACAAGTCGCGTGAGCGTGGGAGACCTCGATTCCAATCCTTTTAGTGTGGCGCCCGACGGTAGATTCACTATGTCTGCTTCAGTTGAGAATGACGTCACATATTGTGGTTCCCGTGCGTCTGGCTCACGAGGCCATGTCGTGTCGGTACGTATCGATCGGACTGTGGTCGATCCGTACGTTATCTGAGGAACACCGGAGTCTGCGCCGGTATCGCGTCAGACCGTTCCGCTGCCTTTCTCGGTTTTAGATCGTTGCTTCTTTGGTGTAACGGACTCTCTGTGGGTCGTGTCGTATATCGTGTTTTACATTGTGTTGTCGTGTCAATCTTGGTTTTATCTTGGTTTTATGTGTCGGTGTGTGTGTGTTTGTGTGTGTGTGTGTGTGAGTTTATTAAATCATCTCTATGTTAAATCAACATTCGTAGTTAGTGTCCTAGAGTGTCGGGTTGTTAGAGTAAGCGGGCGCGGCCGACGGCGGGAGGCCGAGGCGAGCTACGTCGATACAGGTCTTGTGGGCTTCCCCCTTATCGCGTGGTCGGGTGTAGTCGTTACCTATCTCCATGGAAAGCATCCTAATGTCGGGTGCTCTGCGGTCAGTGCGGGTTCTCGGCGATTTTAGGTTTAGGGTTACGAAGGGTTAGGCTATGTATTCGCCGTTGTGAGAGTGACTGTTTAGGCGATCTTACGGTGAAGGTAGAAAGTGGGGTCGGTGCGGGTTCTCGGCGATTTTAGGTTCAGGATAACGAAGGGTTAGGCTATGTATTCGTTGTTGTGGGAGTGACTATTTAGGCGATTTTATGGTGAAGATAAAGGGTGAGGTCGGTGCGGGTTCTCGGCGATTTTAGGTTCAGGGTTACGAAGGGTTAGGCTATGTATTCGTTGTTGTGGGAGTGGCTATTTGGGCGATTTTAGGGTGAGGATAAAAGGTGGGGTAAAATCGTGTATTAGTGCGGGTTCTCGGCGATCTTATGGTCAGGGTTAGGGAGGGTTAGGCTATGTATTCGTTGGGGTGGGAGTGGCTGCTCGGCGATCTTAAGGTCAGGGTTGGGGAGGGTTAGGCTATGTATTCGTTGGGGTGGGAGAGTTATTTATCGACAGTAAGGGTCGGTGTCCCGTCTGTCTCACTATTCAGTCGGTCTATCCTCTGACTATCGGGTGGGGAGGGTTATTTGTCGACTGCCAGAGTCGATGTCACGTCTGTCTCGTTATTCAAGTCGGTCTATCGTCTGACTGTCGGGTTGGGGAGTTATTTATCGACTACCAGAGTCGGTGTCCCGTCTGTCTGGCTATTGAGTCGGTCTATCGTCTGACTATCGGGTGGGAGAGTTATTTATCGACTGTAAGAGTCGGTGTTTTGTCTGTCAAACTATTCAGTCGGTGTATCGTCTGACTATCGGGTTGGAGAATTATTTATCGACTGTAAGAGTCGGTGTCCCGTCTGTCTGGCTGTTCATTCGGTCTATCGTCTGACTATCGGGTGGGAGAATTATTTATCGACTGTAAGGGTCGGTGTCCCGTCTGTCATACTATTCAGTCGGTCTATCGTCTGGCTGTCGGGTGGGAGAATTATTTATCGACTGTAAGAGTCGGTGTACCGTTTGTCTGGCTGTTCATTCGGTCTATCGTCTGACTATCGGGTGGGAGAGTTATTTATCGACTGTAAGAGTCGGTGTCCCGTCTGTCAAACTATTCAGTCGGTCTATCGTCTGGCTGTCGGGTGGGAGAATTATTTATCGACTGTAAGAGTCGGTGTCCCGTCTGTCCAACTATTCGGTCGGTCTATCGTCTGACTATCGGGTGGGAGAATTGTTTATCGACTGTAAGAGTCGGTGTCCCGTCTGTCAAACTATTCAGTCGGTCTATCGTCTGGCTGTCGGGTGGGAGAATTATTTATCGACTGTAAGAGTCGCTGTCCCGTCTGTCCAACTATTCAGTCGGTCTATCGTCTGACTATCGGGTGGGAGAGTTATTTATCGACTGTGAGAGTCGGTGTCCCGTCTGTCAAACTATTCAGTCGGTGTATCGTCTGACTATCGGGTTGGAGAATTATTTATCGACTGTAAGAGTCGGTGTCCCGTCTGTCCAACTATTCAGTCGGTCTATCGTCTGACTATCGTGTGGGAGAATTATTTATCGACTGTAAGAGTCGGTGTCCCGTCTGTCAAACTATTCAGTCGGTCTATCGTCTGGCTGTCGGGTGGGAGAATTATTTATCGACTGTAAGAGACGGTGTACCGTCTGTCTGGCTGTTCATTCGGTCCATCGTCTGACTATCGGGTGGGAGAGTTATTTATCGACTGTAAGAGTCGGTGTCCCGTCTGTCTGGCTGTTCATTCGGTCTATCGTCTGACTATCGGGTGGGAGAGTTATTTATCGACTGTGAGAGTCGGTGTCCCGTCTGTCAAACTATTCAGTCGGTGTATCGTCTGACTGTCGGGTTGGAGAATTATTTATCGACTGTAAGAGTCGGTGTCCCGTCTGTCCAACTATTCAGTCGGTGTATCGTCTGACTGTCGGGTTGGAGAATTATTTATCGACTGTAAGAGTCGGTGTCCCGTCTGTCCAACTATTCAGTCGGTCTATCGTCTGACTATCGGGTGGGAGAATTGTTTATCGACTGTAAGAGTCGGTGTCCCGTCTGTCTGGCTGTTCATTCGGTCTATCGTCTGACTATCGGGTGGGAGAGTTATTTATCGACTGTGAGAGTCGGTGTCCCGTCTGTCAAACTATTCAGTCGGTGTATCGTCTGACTATCGGGTGGGAGAGTTATTTATCGACTGTGAGAGTCGGTGTCCCGTCTGTCCAACTATTCAGTCGGTGTATCGTCTGACTGTCGGGTTGGAGAATTATTTATCGACTGTAAGAGTCGGTGTCCCGTCTGTCCAACTATTCAGTCGGTCTATCGTCTGACTATCGGGTGGGAGAATTGTTTATCGACTGTAAGAGTCGGTGTCCCGTCTGTCAAACTATTCAGTCGGTCTATCGTCTGGATGTCGGGTGGGAGAATTATTTATCGACTGTAAGAGTCGGTGTACCGTCTGTCTGGCTGTCCATTCGGTCTATTGTCTGACTATCGGGTGGGAGAGTTATTTATCGACTGTAAGAGTCGGTGTCCCGTCTGTCAAACTATTCATCCGGTCTATCGTCTGGCTGTCGGGTGGGGAGAGTTATTTGTTGACTGCCAGAGTCGATGTCCCGTCTGTCTCGCTATTCATTCGGTCTATCGTCTGACTATCGGGTGGGAGAATTATTTATCGACTGTAAGAGTCGGTGTACCGTCTGTGTGGCTGTTCATTCGGTCTATCGTCTGACTATCGGGTGGGAGAGTTATTTATCGACTGTAAGAGTCGGTGTCCCGTCTGTCTGGCTGTTCATTCGGTCTATCGTCTGACTATCGGGTGGGAGAGTTATTTATCGACTGTGAGAGTCGGTGTCACGTCTGTCAAACTATTCAGTCGGTGTATCGTCTGACTATCGGGTTGGAAAATTATTTATCGACTGTAAGAGTCGGTGTCCCGTCTGTCCAACTATTCAGTCGGTCTATCGTCTGACTATCGGGTGGGAGAATTGTTTATCGACTGTAAAAGTCGGTGTCCCGTCTGTCAAACTATTCAGTCGGTCTATCGTCTGGCTGTCGGGTGGGAGAATTATTTATCGACTGTAAGAGTCGGTGTACCGTCTGTCTGGCTGTCCATTCGGTCTATCGTCTGACTATCGGGTGGGAGAGTTATTTATCGACTGTAAGAATCGGTGTCCCGTCTGTCAAACTATTCATCCGGTCTATCGTCTGGCTGTCGGGTGGGGAGAGTTATTTGTCGACTGCCAGAGTCGATGTCCCGTCTGTCTGGCTATTCATTCGGTCTATCGTCTGACTATCGGGTGGGAGAATTATTTATCGACTGTAAGAGTCGGTGTCCCGTCTGTCCGGCTATTCAGTCGGTGTATCGTCTGACTGTCGGGTTGGAGAGTTATTTATCGACTACCAGAGTCGGTGTCCCGTCGTGTCTGGCTATTGAGTCGGTCTATCGTCTGACTGTCGGGTGGGAGAATTATTTATCGACTGTAAGAGTCGGTGTCCCGTCTGTCAAACTATTCAGTCGGTCTATCGTCTGGCTGCCGGGTGGGAGAATTATTTATCGACTGTAAGAGTCGGTGTCCCGTCTGTCCAACTATTCAGTCGGTGTATCGTCTGACTATCGGGTGGGAGAATTGTTTATCGACTGTAAGAGTCGGTGTCCCGTCTGTCAAATCATTCAGTCGGTCTATCGTCTGGCTGTCGGGTGGGAGAATTATTTATCGACTGTAAGAGTCGGTGTACCGTCTGTCTGGCTATTGAGTCGGTCTATCGTCTGCCTATCGGGTGGGAGAATTATTTATCGACTTAGGGTTAGGGTTAGGGTTAGAGTTAGAGTTGGGGTTAGGCCGTTAGGGTTTCCCCAGCCGGGCCCACCCCTTCCCCACCAGTGGATTTGCACGCAATACGACCAGAATGCCTTCGAGATGACACAAGTCGCGTGAGCGTGGGAGACCTCGATTCCAATCCTTTTAGTATGGCGCCCGACGGTGGATTCGTTCTGTCTGCTTCCGTTGAGAATGACGTCACATATTGTGGTTCCCGTGTGTCTGGCTCACGAGGCCGTGTCGTGTCGGTACGTATCGATCGGACTGTAGTCGATCCGTACGTTATCCGAGGACTCCGGAGTCTGCGCCGGTATCGCGTCAGACCGTCCCGTTGCCTTTCTCGGTTTCAGATCGTTGCTTCTTTGGTGTAACGGACTCTCTGTGGGTTGTGTCGTATATCTTGTTTTACATTGTGTTGTCGTGTCAATCTTGGTTTTATCTTGGTTTTATGTGTCGGTGTGTGTGTGTTTGTGTGTGTGTGTGTGTGTGTGTGTGTGTGTGTGTGAGTTCATTAAATCATCTCTATGTTAGATCTACATTCGTAGTTAGTGTCCTAGAGTGTCGGGTTGTGAGAGTAAGCGGGCGCGGCCGACGGCGGGAGGCCGAGGCGAGCTACGTCGATACAGGTCTCGTGGGCTTCCCCCTTATCGCGTGGTCGGGTGTAGTCGTTACCTGTCTCCATGGAAAGCATCTTAATGTCGGGTGCTCTGCGGTCAGTGCGAGTTCTCGACGGGTTAAATTGTGTATTCGTTGTTGTGGGAGTGACTAATTAGGCGATCTTACGGTGAAGGTAAAGGGTGGGGTCGGTGCGGGCTCTCGGCGATTTTAGGTTTAGGGTTACGACGGGTTAGGCTATGTATTCGTTGTTGTGGGAGTGACTAATTAGGCGATCTTACGGTGAAGGTAAAGGGTGGGGTCGGTGCGGGCTCTCGGCGATTTTAGGTTTAGGGTTACGACGGGTTAGGCTATGTATTCGTTGTTGTGGGAGTGAATAATTAGGCGATCTTACGGTGAAGGTAAAGGGTGGGGTCGGTGCGGGTTCTCGGCGATTTTAGGTTTAGGGTTACGACGGGTTAGGCTATGTGTTCGTTGTTGTGGGAGTGACTAATTAGGCGATCTTACGGTGAAGGTAAAGGGTGGGGTCGGTGCGGGCTCTCGGCGATTTTAGGTTTAGGGTTACGACGGGTTAGGCTATGTATTCGTTGTTGTGGGAGTGACTAATTAGGCGATCTTACGGTGAAGGTAAAGGGTGGGGTCGGTGCGGGCTCTCGGCGATTTTAGGTTTAGGGTTACGACGGGTTAGGCTATGTATTCGTTGTTGTGGGAGTGACTAATTAGGCGATCTTACGGTAAAGGTAAAGGGTGGGGTCGGTGCGGGCTCTCGGCGATTTTAGTTTTAGGGTTACGACGGGTTAGGCTATGTATTCGTTGTTGTGGGAATGACTAATTAGGCGATCTTACGGTGAAGGTAAAGGGTGGGATAGAATCGTGTATTAGTGCGGGTTCTCGGCGATCTTATGGTCAGGGTTAGGGAGGGTTAGGCTATGTATTCGTTGGGGTGGGAGTGGCTACTCGGCGATCTTAAGGTCGGGGTTGGGGGGGGGGGGGGGTTTAGGCTATGTATTCGTTGGGGTGGGGAGAGTTATTTATCGACTGTAAGAGTCGGTGTCCCGTCTGTCTGGCTGTTCAATCGGTCTATCGTCTGACTGTCGGGTGGGAGAGTTATTTATCGACTGTAAGAGTCGGTGTCCCGTCTGTCTCGCTATTCGGTCGGTCTATCGTCTGACCATCGGGTGGGAGAGTTATCTATCGACTGTAAGAGTCGGTGTACCGTCTGTCTGGCTATTCATTCGGTCTATCGTCTGACTATCGGGTGGGAGAGTTATTTATCGACTGTAAGAATCGGTGTCCCGTCTGTCAAACTATTCATCCGGTCTATCGTCTGGCTGTCGGGTGGGGAGAGTTATTTGTCGACTGCCAGAGTCGATGTCCCGTCTGTCTGGCTATTCATTCGGTCTATCGTCTGACTATCGGGTGGGAGAATTATTTATCGACTGTAAGAGTCGGTGTCCCGTCTGTCCGGCTATTCAGTCGGTGTATCGTCTGACTGTCGGGTTGGAGAGTTATTTATCGACTACCAGAGTCGGTGTCCCGTCGTGTCTGGCTATTGAGTCGGTCTATCGTCTGACTGTCGGGTGGGAGAATTATTTATCGACTGTAAGAGTCGGTGTCCCGTCTGTCAAACTATTCAGTCGGTCTATCGTCTGGCTGCCGGGTGGGAGAATTATTTATCGACTGTAAGAGTCGGTGTCCCGTCTGTCCAACTATTCAGTCGGTGTATCGTCTGACTATCGGGTGGGAGAATTGTTTATCGACTGTAAGAGTCGGTGTCCCGTCTGTCAAATCATTCAGTCGGTCTATCGTCTGGCTGTCGGGTGGGAGAATTATTTATCGACTGTAAGAGTCGGTGTACCGTCTGTCTGGCTATTGAGTCGGTCTATCGTCTGCCTATCGGGTGGGAGAATTATTTATCGACTTAGGGTTAGGGTTAGGGTTAGAGTTAGAGTTGGGGTTAGGCCGTTAGGGTTTCCCCAGCCGGGCCCACCCCTTCCCCACCAGTGGATTTGCACGCAATACGACCAGAATGCCTTCGAGATGACACAAGTCGCGTGAGCGTGGGAGACCTCGATTCCAATCCTTTTAGTATGGCGCCCGACGGTGGATTCGTTCTGTCTGCTTCCGTTGAGAATGACGTCACATATTGTGGTTCCCGTGTGTCTGGCTCACGAGGCCGTGTCGTGTCGGTACGTATCGATCGGACTGTAGTCGATCCGTACGTTATCCGAGGACTCCGGAGTCTGCGCCGGTATCGCGTCAGACCGTCCCGTTGCCTTTCTCGGTTTCAGATCGTTGCTTCTTTGGTGTAACGGACTCTCTGTGGGTTGTGTCGTATATCTTGTTTTACATTGTGTTGTCGTGTCAATCTTGGTTTTATCTTGGTTTTATGTGTCGGTGTGTGTGTGTTTGTGTGTGTGTGTGTGTGTGTGTGTGTGTGTGTGAGTTCATTAAATCATCTCTATGTTAGATCTACATTCGTAGTTAGTGTCCTAGAGTGTCGGGTTGTGAGAGTAAGCGGGCGCGGCCGACGGCGGGAGGCCGAGGCGAGCTACGTCGATACAGGTCTCGTGGGCTTCCCCCTTATCGCGTGGTCGGGTGTAGTCGTTACCTGTCTCCATGGAAAGCATCTTAATGTCGGGTGCTCTGCGGTCAGTGCGAGTTCTCGACGGGTTAAATTGTGTATTCGTTGTTGTGGGAGTGACTAATTAGGCGATCTTACGGTGAAGGTAAAGGGTGGGGTCGGTGCGGGCTCTCGGCGATTTTAGGTTTAGGGTTACGACGGGTTAGGCTATGTATTCGTTGTTGTGGGAGTGACTAATTAGGCGATCTTACGGTGAAGGTAAAGGGTGGGGTCGGTGCGGGCTCTCGGCGATTTTAGGTTTAGGGTTACGACGGGTTAGGCTATGTATTCGTTGTTGTGGGAGTGAATAATTAGGCGATCTTACGGTGAAGGTAAAGGGTGGGGTCGGTGCGGGTTCTCGGCGATTTTAGGTTTAGGGTTACGACGGGTTAGGCTATGTGTTCGTTGTTGTGGGAGTGACTAATTAGGCGATCTTACGGTGAAGGTAAAGGGTGGGGTCGGTGCGGGCTCTCGGCGATTTTAGGTTTAGGGTTACGACGGGTTAGGCTATGTATTCGTTGTTGTGGGAGTGACTAATTAGGCGATCTTACGGTGAAGGTAAAGGGTGGGGTCGGTGCGGGCTCTCGGCGATTTTAGGTTTAGGGTTACGACGGGTTAGGCTATGTATTCGTTGTTGTGGGAGTGACTAATTAGGCGATCTTACGGTAAAGGTAAAGGGTGGGGTCGGTGCGGGCTCTCGGCGATTTTAGTTTTAGGGTTACGACGGGTTAGGCTATGTATTCGTTGTTGTGGGAATGACTAATTAGGCGATCTTACGGTGAAGGTAAAGGGTGGGATAGAATCGTGTATTAGTGCGGGTTCTCGGCGATCTTATGGTCAGGGTTAGGGAGGGTTAGGCTATGTATTCGTTGGGGTGGGAGTGGCTACTCGGCGATCTTAAGGTCGGGGTTGGGGGGGGGGGGGTTTAGGCTATGTATTCGTTGGGGTGGGGAGAGTTATTTATCGACTGTAAGAGTCGGTGTCCCGTCTGTCTGGCTGTTCAATCGGTCTATCGTCTGACTGTCGGGTGGGAGAGTTATTTATCGACTGTAAGAGTCGGTGTCCCGTCTGTCTCGCTATTCGGTCGGTCTATCGTCTGACCATCGGGTGGGAGAGTTATCTATCGACTGTAAGAGTCGGTGTACCGTCTGTCTGGCTATTCATTCGGTCTATCGTCTGACTATCGGGTGGGAGAGTTATTTATCGACTGTAAGAGTCGGTGTCCCGTCTGTCTGGCTGTTCAATCGGTCTATCGTCTGACTGTCGGGTGGGCGAGTTATTTATCGACTGTAAGAGTCGGTGTCCCGTCTGTCATACTATTCAGTCGGTGTATCGTCTGACTATCGGGTGGGAGAGTTATTTATCGACTGTAAGAGTCGGTGTCCCGTCTGTCTGGCTGTTCGTTCGGTCTATCGTCTAACTGTCGGGTGGGAGAGTTATTTATCGACTGTAGGAGTCGGTGTCCCGTCTGTCTCGCTATTCGGTCGGTCTATCGTCTGACTTATCGGGTTGGAGAATTATTTATCGACTGTAAGAGTCGGTGTCCCGTCTGTCTGGCTGTTCATTCGGTCTGTCGTCTGACTGTCGGGTGGGAGAGTTATTTATCGACTGTAAGAGTCGGTGTCCCGTCTGTCTCGCTATTCAGTCGGTCTATCGTCTGACCATCGGGTGGGAGAATTATTTATCGACTGTAAGAGTCGGTGTCCCGTCTGTCAAACTATTCAGTCGGTCTATCGTCTGGCTATCGGGTTGGAGAATTATTTATCGACTGTAAGAGTCGGTGTCCCGTCTGTCAAAGTGTTGATTCGGTCTTTCGTCTGACTATCGGGTGGGAGAATTATTTATCGACTGTAAGAGTCGGTGTCCCGTCTGTCATACTATTCTGTCGGTGTATCGTCTGACTATCGGGTTGGAGAACTATTTGTCGACTGTAAGAGTCGGTGTCCCGTCTGTCAAACTATTCAGTCGGTCTATCGTCTGGCTATCGGGTTGGAGAATTATTTATCGACTGTAAGAGTCGGTGTCCCGTCTGTCTGGCTGTTCATTCGGTGTATCGTCTGACTGTCGGGTGGGAGAGTTATTTATCGACTGTGAGAGTCGGTGTCCCGTCTGTCTCGCTATTCAGTCGGTCTATCGTCTGACTATCGGGTGGGAGAGTTATTTATCGACTGTAAGAGTCGGTGTTCCGTCTGTCTGGCTGTTCGTTCGGTCTATCGTCTAACTGTCGGGTGGGAGAGTTATTTATCGACTGTAGGAGTCGGTGTCCCGTCTGTCTCGCTGTTCGGTCGGTCTATCGTCTGACTTATCGGGTTGGAGAATTATTTATCGACTGTAAGAGTCGGTGTCCCGTCTGTCTGGCTGTTCAATCGGTGTATCTTCTGGCTACCGGGTGGGAGAGTTATTTATCGACTGTAAGAGTCGGTGTCCCGTCTGTCTGGCTGTTCGTTCGGTCTATCGTCTGACTGTCGGGTTGGAGGATTATTTATCGACTGTAAGAGTCGGTGTCCCGTCTGTCAAAACTATTCAGTCGGTCTATCGTCTGACTATCGGATGGGAGAGTTATTTATCGACTGTAAGAGTCGGTGTCCAGTCTGTCTCGCTTATTCAGTCGGTCTATCGTCTGACTATCGGGTGGGAGAATTATTTATCGACTGTAAGAGTCGGTGTCCCGTCTGTCTGGCTATTCAGTCGGTCTATCGTCTGACTATCGGGTGGGAGAGTTATTTATCGACTGTAAGAGTCGGTGTCCCGTCTGTCTGGCTATTGAGTCGGTCTATCGTCTGACTGTCGGGTGGGAGAATTATTTATCGGCTGTAAGAGTCGGTGTCCCGTCTGTCTGGCTGTTCGTTCGGTCTATCGTCTGACTGTCGGGTGGGCGAGTTATTTATCGACTGTAAGAGTCGGTGTCCCGTCTGTCATACTATTCAGTCGGTGTATCGTCTGACTATCGGGTTGGAGAATTATTTATCGACTGTAAGAGTCGGTGTCCCGTCTGTCTGGCTGTTCGTTCGGTCTATCGTCTGACTGTCGGGTGGGAGAGTTATTTATCGACTGTAAGAGTCGGTGTCCCGTCTGTCTCGCTATTCAGTCGGTCTATCGTCTGACCATCGGGTGGGAGAATTATTTATCGACTGTAAGAGTCGGTGTCCCGTCTGTCAAACTATTCAGTCGGTCTATTGTCTGACCGTCGGGTGGGAGAGTTATTTATCGACTGTGAGAGTCGGTGTCCCGTCTGTCTCGCTATTCAGTCGGTCTATCGTCTGACTATCGGGTGGGAGAGTTATTTATCGACTGTAAGAGTCGGTGTCCCGTCTGTCATACTATTCAGTCGGTGTATCGTCTGGCTATCGGGTTGGAGAATTATTTGTCGACTGTAAGAGTCGGTGTCCCGTCTGTCTCGCTATTCAGTCGGTCTATCGTCTGACTATCGGGTTGGAGAATTATTTATCGACTGTAAGAGTCGGTGTCCCGTCTGTCTGGCTGTGCAGTCGGTCTATCGTCTGACCGTCGGGTGGGAGAGTTATTTATCGACTGTAAGAGTCGGTGTCCCGTCTGTCTCGCTATTCAGTCGGTCTATCGTCTGACCATCGGGTTGGAGAATTATTTATCGACTGTAAGAGTCGGTGTCCCGTCTGTCTGGCTGTGCAGTCGGTCTATCGTCTGACCGTCGGGTGGGAGAGTTATTTATCGACTGTAAGAGTCGGTGTCCCGTCTGTCTCGCTATTCAGTCGGTCTATCGTCTGACCATCGGGTTGGAGAATTATTTATCGACTGTAAGAGTCGGTGTCCCGTCTGTCAAACTATTCAGTCGGTCTATCGTCTGGCTATCGGGTTGGAGAATTATTTATCGACTGTAAGAGTCGGTGTCCCGTCTGTCTGGTTGTGCAGTCGGTCTATCGTCTGACCGTCGGGTGGGAGAGTTATTTATCGACTGTAAGAGTCGGTGTACCGTCTGTCTCGCTATTCAGTCGGTCTATCGTCTGACTATCGGGTTGGAGAATTATTTATCGACTGTAAGAGTCGGTGTCCCGTCTGTCTGGCTGTTCAATCGGTGTATCGTCTGGCTACCGGGTGGGAGAGTTATTTATCGACTGTAAGAGTCGGTGTCCCGTCTGTCTGGCTGTTCGTTCGGTCTATCGTCTGACTGTCGGGTTGGAGAATTATTTATCGACTGTAAGAGTCGGTGTCCCGTCTGTCAAAACTATTCAGTCGGTCTATCGTCTGACTATCGGGTGGGAGAATTATTTATCGACTGTAAGAGTCGGTGTCCCGTCTGTCTGGCTATTCAGTCGGTCTATCGTCTGACTATCGGGTGGGAGAGTTATTTATCGACTGTAAGAGTCGGTGTCCCGTCTGTCTGGCTATTGAGTCGGTCTATCGTCTGACTGTCGGGTGGGAGAATTATTTATCGGCTGTAAGAGTCGGTGTCCCGTCTGTCTGGCTGTTCGTTCGGTCTATCGTCTGACTATCGGGTGGGAGAGTTATTTGTCGACTGTAAGAGTCGGTGTCCCGTCTGTCAGACTATTCAGTCGGTGTATCGTCTGACTCTCTTGTAGGGAGAATTATTTATCGACTGTACGAGTCGGTGTCCTGGCTGTCCGATTATTAGCGTACCGATGGCCTACTTTCTTGTTGCGTGAGTTCCTACATGTTTGCTATGGGTCGTGCGTTAGTGTTGTCATGGCAATATTTATTCGTGTGCGTATACATGCATGCGGATGTACGGTGTATGTTAGTAAGGCGTGGTGTTTGCTCGTGTGCGTTACATGCGCATGCGCCGTGTCTGTCTGTGTGCGTGTGGTGTGGGAGCTCACCTCGTGTTTGAGTGGTGTCGGTGTGTCCTTCGTGTTACCGGTGGTGTCGGCGGCGGTGGTGCCGTCGTGACGATGGTGGTGTGATCGTGGTGTTCCGATTCGGTGTGTCGGTGGATCGTGTCGGGGTGTCGAGTCGTGTCGATGTCGGTCGTCCGGTCGTTAGGTGGTGATCGTCCATCCGTGTCCGGTGTATCGATCCCTTTCTGTCCGTGTGTGTGGTGGTGTGGTGGTGTGGTATTGACTCTTTTTTGAGTACGTGTTTACGTGTGTCTTTTTTAGGGCTCTGGGGCATCGCCGAGCCACTGTCGGTATTCGTACCGTACGAGCGGAGTGTGGTGTCGATCTCGGTCGCGAGACGTGTCTCCAGCGTGGGAGGAGAAGTTGTCGGAGAAGTCTGTTAGTCCGTTTGACTCTCGGACGTCAAGTTTCATATCTGTATCGAGTCGGTGTCGTACATTGCGTGTACGTGTACGTTTATACAGCGGCGAGGAAATAGAGAGAGAGAGAGTGTGCGTTAGGCTCTCGTACAAGACTCAGGTGCGTGTGTGTACACGTCTCCCTGCGCATGCTTTCTATTCTCGTCGGGTTTAGTGAGTCTATTCTGTCTTCGGCCTTAGGGTTAGGGTTAGGGTTAGGGTTAGGGTTAGGGTTAGGGTTAGGGTTAGGGTTAGGGTTAGGGTTAGGGTTAGGGTTAGGGTTAGGGTTAGGGTTAGGGTTAGGGTTAGGGTTAGGGTTAGGGTTAGGGTTAGGGTTAGGGTTAGGGTTAGGGTTAGGGTTAGGGTTAGGGTTAGGGTTAGGGTTAGGGTTAGGGTTAGGGTTAGGGTTAGGGTTAGGGTTAGGGTTAGGGTTAGGGTTAGGGTTAGGGTTAGGGTTAGGGTTAGGGTTAAGGGTTAGGGTTCTGGGTTAGGGCGCCCAGCCCTCCAGAACACCTTTTCACGTTCCAGAACCTTCAGGGCAATGCCTGGTCCGGTAAACGTGCGGGGCTCCATTCCTATCTTGTGGGGTGCTCCCTTGGGTGTACAGCTTGTCGTTGACTGTCAAACGTTGCTTTCCGGTCGGCACAGTGCTCAACCTAGCTCTCCCATGTGTGTCTGTGTGATGAATGCTTTAAAGTTGGCTGTGCTCAACTTAGCATAATTGTGTGTACTCTGAACTCGTTGTTCTGATATCGAATTGGGCTATGAGTTTAGTCTGACCAATAACGATAAACGTATAGGTGATAGAAGGGAGAGAGAAGTTATGTATGCAAGCAATTAGTTTATTAAATAGTTTATTAAGTAAATTATTAATGCATTACTAATTTATGTAGTAATTAAATAATAAATTTATTAGCTAGGTTGAGGGTCAAGCACATTGTTGAAATGTGCACATGTGTGAGCTTGCGTGTAACGTTCGTGTGTGTGTGTGTGTGTGTGTGTGTGTGTGTGTGTGTGTGTAGGTGTGTGTGTGTGTTCATGTGTGTGTGTGTGTGTGTGTGTGTGTGTGTGTGTGTGTGTGGGGGGGGGGGTTGGGGGGGTGGGTGTGTGCGCGTGTGCATTTGAATGTATGTTGTAGAGTTTGAATGTTGAGGTATGTGGGTATTTACCTCGGTGGGAGAAGTTGGGTTGCTGATGTTCTATATTGTGAGACGATCCTGGAATAGCTTGAGGTGTGTTGAGGTCTTGTAGTGTTTGTTTGGTCATAGTAGCATTTCTTCAATATGTCATGTGTCTTGTTATGAGTTGATCCTTAGCTTGAATTGTATATCAATATAGTTGGCACTCCTTGTTCAATGTATTTTCACGTGAAACTTGTTTTGGCATATGTGTGAACGTATGTCAAATTATGTGTGTAGGTCGTTCTGTGTCATTTAATATGATCAATGGTTGGAGTAATTCAAGATATTTATTTGCTGATCCCCATTCACGGAGAACGCAGTTTGAAGCAGGATACGTTGAGATGGTATTTCCAGTGTGGAAATTGAAGACTGTTTATTGTTCTGTACTCGTTTTCTTCGACATACGTAGTTGGGTCTGGTCTGCTGTACCAGTAGTTTGGTCGTAGTTGTGTCTAGAGTGCTTGTCTGTTTGAATGTAGTTGTTATGGGAGCGATTCAAGACAATATCGATTTGGTGTTGAGGGAGATGTGAGTTTTGAGGTGTGATCACTCGTCAAAGCGTAGGAAACGATATCCAGTGTTGGGTATCGTTGTAGCGTGCACACAATTAAACGAACGCGGTACGACCTATTGGCGTACGCGTTTCGGTTTGGTTAACCTTCCTCAGCGCCAGGCACGTACCGATGAGAATGTAAAACCTTGTGGCACGCAAGAGAGTGTCTCGTCGACGCCGTTTCAGTTGAGAGAAGTCGTGACGACTTGACTGGAAGCTTCGACAGGCTTGAGAACAATGAGAGCAATGATTCTTCTCGGTCTAGCAGCTGTTGACGCGTTATCTTGTCTGTTTCATGACTTGTGGCGGTGGTGTACCGAGGCATGTGTTTATATCCGGGGAATATTTGTCATGTGATCTCGTTTTGTATCGAATATTCTCGTTAGACGGCTTCAGAAGAAACGGACAGCGGTATGATGGCCAGGAAAGGCTGTTCTTAGTGATGCAGGCGAAGAGCACGAATGGTGATAAACTCCCACCGAAGTGACGACGATCCAGATCGGTAAATCGTCGTGTATGTCTAGGCATGTATACGTGTGGCATGTAGGTTTTGTGTGTGTGTTTGTGTGTGTGTGTGTGTGTGTGTGTGTGTGTGTGTGTGTGTGTGTGTGTGTGTGTGTGTGTGTGTGTGTGTGTGTGTATTAGTTTAGGGATAGGTTAGGGTCTGGTCATGCATCTGTAACTAATTTTTAATTAGTTTTTAATTATTACTTAATTAAGGAGATTATTGATTCATTGGTTTTTCTTCCTTAGTAAATTATTGAATAAAAATTAGAGTTAGTGTTTAGGTTAGAGGTAAGGTAAGGGGTTGGAGATAGGGTTAATTTTATGTATTAGATTAATTAATAATTAATTTATTTATTATTATTTTTGGTTAAAGATTAGGGTTAGGGTTAAGTTTAGAGTTAAGGTTAAGGTTAGTGTTAGGGTTAAGGTTATGTATTAAATTAGTTAATTAATTTATTGATTAGATAAATTTTTTTCGTTATCATTGGGTTAGGGCCAGTACTAAATATTGGAGTTAATTAGTGTTAGAAGTCGGGGTTAGTGCCAGGGTTAGGGCCAGGGTTAGGGTTATGTATTAAATTAATTAATTAATGTATTGATTAAGTAGATTTTTAGCATTATTATTGGGTTGAGGTTAGAACTAAGTGTTAGAATTAAGTTGGTGTTATAAGTTAGGGTTAGGGTTAGGGTTAGGGTTAGGGTTAGGGTTATATATTAAATTAATTAATTAATTTATTGATTAAGTAGATTTTTAGCATTATTATTGGGTTGAGGTTAGAACTAAGTGTTAGAATTAAGTTGGTGTTATAAGTTAGGGTTAGGGTTAGGGTTAGGGTTAGGGTTAGGGTTATATATTAAATTAATTAATTAATTTATTGATTAAATAAATTTTTAACATTATTATTGGGTTGAGTTTAGAACTAAATGTTAGGGTTAAGTTAGGGTTAGGGGTTAGGGTTAGGGTTAGTTTTAGGGTTAAGGGTTAAGGTTATGTATAAAATTAATTAATTTGTGTATTGATTAAATAAAATTTTTTTTAACATTATTATTGGGTTTGGGTTAGAACTAAGAGTTATATTTAAGTGTTGAGTTAAGTAATTAGATGATGTATGAAGTAGATTAGTTGGGTTAGTGTTATGATCAGGATTCATGTCAGAGTTAAGATTTGGGTCAAGAAAGAGAGAGGATGTAGAGAAGAGAAGGGGAAGGAAGGGAGATAGAGAGAGTATAAGGGATGGGGAGAGACAGAGAGAGTGAGATAGAGTGCGGGGAAGAGGGAGGGGATGTGGGGAGGGCTTTTTGGGAAAAGAATGGGGGAATGAGTGTGGGTCACGTCTGTAAGTGTTGATGGTGTGTGCATAAGAGTTGCTGTTGACACGAGTCGTCATGACTTGGTTAATCATTAGAATTTCAATATGTTTTGCACATTATTGCTGTAACTTAATGTGAGCACTGGTCTGTGCTATTGTTGATTGTTGTTGATTGTGGGTACGAGTTCGTATAATATATTTGTGTTAGTACACTTGGTACATAAGTGTGTCGAACTTCCACGAGTTACAGACAACACTAGGCATCGACTCCCGTAGGAGGATGCTCCATGACAGCGTATGTTTCACCCTTGGTCGCGGGAATCTGGAGCCAAAGCAGGTTTAAGGGTTAGGGTTCTGGGTTAGGGCGCCCAGCCCTCCAGAACACCTTTTCACGTTCCAGAACCTTCAGGGCAATGCCTGGTCCGGTAAACGTGCGGGGCTCCATTCCTATCTTGTGGGGTGCTCCCTTGGGTGTACAGCTTGTCGTTGACTGTCAAACGTTGCTTTCCGGTCGGCACAGTGCTCAACCTAGCTCTCCCATGTGTGTCTGTGTGATGAATGCTTTAAAGTTGGCTGTGCTCAACTTAGCATAATTGTGTGTACTCTGAACTCGTTGTTCTGATATCGAATTGGGCTATGAGTTTAGTCTGACCAATAACGATAAACGTATAGGTGATAGAAGGGAGAGAGAAGTTATGTATGCAAGCAATTAGTTTATTAAATAGTTTATTAAGTAAATTATTAATGCATTACTAATTTATGTAGTAATTAAATAATAAATTTATTAGCTAGGTTGAGGGTCAAGCACATTGTTGAAATGTGCACATGTGTGAGCTTGCGTGTAACGTTCGTGTGTGTGTGTGTGTGTGTGTGTGTGTGTGTGTGTGTGTGTAGGTGTGTGTGTGTGTTCATGTGTGTGTGTGTGTGTGTGTGTGTGTGTGTGTGTGGGGGGGGGGGGGGGGGGGGTTGGGGGGGTGGGTGTGTGCGCGCGTGCATTTGAATGTATGTTGTAGAGTTTGAATGTTGAGGTATGTGGGTATTTACCTCGGTGGGAGAAGTTGGGTTGCTGATGTTCTATATTGTGAGACGATCCTGGAATAGCTTGAGGTGTGTTGAGGTCTTGTAGTGTTTGTTTGGTCATAGTAGCATTTCTTCAATATGTCATGTGTCTTGTTATGAGTTGATCCTTAGCTTGAATTGTATATCAATATAGTTGGCACTCCTTGTTCAATGTATTTTCACGTGAAACTTGTTTTGGCATATGTGTGAACGTATGTCAAATTATGTGTGTAGGTCGTTCTGTGTCATTTAATATGATCAATGGTTGGAGTAATTCAAGATATTTATTTGCTGATCCCCATTCACGGAGAACGCAGTTTGAAGCAGGATACGTTGAGATGGTATTTCCAGTGTGGAAATTGAAGACTGTTTATTGTTCTGTACTCGTTTTCTTCGACATACGTAGTTGGGTCTGGTCTGCTGTACCAGTAGTTTGGTCGTAGTTGTGTCTAGAGTGCTTGTCTGTTTGAATGTAGTTGTTATGGGAGCGATTCAAGACAATATCGATTTGGTGTTGAGGGAGATGTGAGTTTTGAGGTGTGATCACTCGTCAAAGCGTAGGAAACGATATCCAGTGTTGGGTATCGTTGTAGCGTGCACACAATTAAACGAACGCGGTACGACCTATTGGCGTACGCGTTTCGGTTTGGTTAACCTTCCTCAGCGCCAGGCACGTACCGATGAGAATGTAAAACCTTGTGGCACGCAAGAGAGTGTCTCGTCGACGCCGTTTCAGTTGAGAGAAGTCGTGACGACTTGACTGGAAGCTTCGACAGGCTTGAGAACAATGAGAGCAATGATTCTTCTCGGTCTAGCAGCTGTTGACGCGTTATCTTGTCTGTTTCATGACTTGTGGCGGTGGTGTACCGAGGCATGTGTTTATATCCGGGGAATATTTGTCATGTGATCTCGTTTTGTATCGAATATTCTCGTTAGACGGCTTCAGAAGAAACGGACAGCGGTATGATGGCCAGGAAAGGCTGTTCTTAGTGATGCAGGCGAAGAGCACGAATGGTGATAAACTCCCACCGAAGTGACGACGATCCAGATCGGTAAATCGTCGTGTATGTCTAGGCATGTATACGTGTGGCATGTAGGTTTTGTGTGTGTGTTGTGTGTGTGTGTGTGTGTGTGTGTGTGTGTGTGTGTGTGTGTGTGTGTGTGTGTGTGTGTGTGTGTGTGTGTGTGTATTAGTTTAGGGATAGGTTAGGGTCTGGTCATGCATCTGTAACTAATTTTTAATTAGTTTTTAATTATTACTTAATTAAGGAGATTATTGATTCATTGGTTTTTCTTCCTTAGTAAATTATTGAATAAAAATTAGAGTTAGTGTTTAGGTTAGAGGTAAGGTAAGGGGTTGGAGATAGGGTTAATTTTATGTATTAGATTAATTAATAATTAATTTATTTATTATTATTTTTGGTTAAAGATTAGGGTTAGGGTTAAGTTTAGAGTTAAGGTTAAGGTTAGTGTTAGGGTTAAGGTTATGTATTAAATTAGTTAATTAATTTATTGATTAGATAAATTTTTTTCGTTATCATTGGGTTAGGGCCAGTACTAAATATTGGAGTTAATTAGTGTTAGAAGTCGGGGTTAGTGCCAGGGTTAGGGCCAGGGTTAGGGTTATGTATTAAATTAATTAATTAATGTATTGATTAAGTAGATTTTTAGCATTATTATTGGGTTGAGGTTAGAACTAAGTGTTAGAATTAAGTTGGTGTTATAAGTTAGGGTTAGGGTTAGGGTTAGGGTTAGGGTTAGGGTTATATATTAAATTAATTAATTAATTTATTGATTAAGTAGATTTTTAGCATTATTATTGGGTTGAGGTTAGAACTAAGTGTTAGAATTAAGTTGGTGTTATAAGTTAGGGTTAGGGTTAGGGTTAGGGTTAGGGTTAGGGTTATATATTAAATTAATTAATTAATTTATTGATTAAATAAATTTTTAGCATTATTATTGGGTTGAGTTTAGAACTAAATGTTAGGGTTAAGTTAGGGTTAGGGGTTAGGGTTAGGGTTAGTTTTAGGGTTAAGGGTTAAGGTTATGTATAAAATTAATTAATTTGTGTATTGATTAAATAAAATTTTTTTTAACATTATTATTGGGTTTGGGTTAGAACTAAGAGTTATATTTAAGTGTTGAGTTAAGTAATTAGATGATGTATGAAGTAGATTAGTTGGGTTAGTGTTATGATCAGGATTCATGTCAGAGTTAAGATTTGGGTCAAGAAAGAGAGAGGATGTAGAGAAGAGAAGGGGAAGGAAGGGAGATAGAGAGAGTATAAGGGATGGGGAGAGACAGAGAGAGTGAGATAGAGTGCGGGGAAGAGGGAGGGGATGTGGGGAGGGCTTTTTGGGAAAAGAATGGGGGAATGAGTGTGGGTCACGTCTGTAAGTGTTGATGGTGTGTGCATAAGAGTTGCTGTTGACACGAGTCGTCATGACTTGGTTAATCATTAGAATTTCAATATGTTTTGCACATTATTGCTGTAACTTAATGTGAGCACTGGTCTGTGCTATTGTTGATTGTTGTTGATTGTGGGTACGAGTTCGTATAATATATTTGTGTTAGTACACTTGGTACATAAGTGTGTCGAACTTCCACGAGTTACAGACAACACTAGGCATCGACTCCCGTAGGAGGATGCTCCATGACAGCGTATGTTTCACCCTTGGTCGCGGGAATCTGGAGCCAAAGCAGGTTTAAGGGTTAGGGTTCTGGGTTAGGGCGCCCAGCCCTCCAGAACACCTTTTCACGTTCCAGAACCTTCAGGGCAATGCCTGGTCCGGTAAACGTGCGGGGCTCCATTCCTATCTTGTGGGGTGCTCCCTTGGGTGTACAGCTTGTCGTTGACTGTCAAACGTTGCTTTCCGGTCGGCACAGTGCTCAACCTAGCTCTCCCATGTGTGTCTGTGTGATGAATGCTTTAAAGTTGGCTGTGCTCAACTTAGCATAATTGTGTGTACTCTGAACTCGTTGTTCTGATATCGAATTGGGCTATGAGTTTAGTCTGACCAATAACGATAAACGTATAGGTGATAGAAGGGAGAGAGAAGTTATGTATGCAAGCAATTAGTTTATTAAATAGTTTATTAAGTAAATTATTAATGCATTACTAATTTATGTAGTAATTAAATAATAAATTTATTAGCTAGGTTGAGGGTCAAGCACATTGTTGAAATGTGCACATGTGTGAGCTTGCGTGTAACGTTCGTGTGTGTGTGTGTGTGTGTGTGTGTGTGTGTGTGTGTGTGTAGGTGTGTGTGTGTGTTCATGTGTGTGTGTGTGTGTGTGTGTGTGTGTGTGTGTGTGGGGGGGGGGGGGGGGGTTGGGGGGGGGTGGGTGTGTGCGCGCGTGCATTTGAATGTATGTTGTAGAGTTTGAATGTTGAGGTATGTGGGTATTTACCTCGGTGGGAGAAGTTGGGTTGCTGATGTTCTATATTGTGAGACGATCCTGGAATAGCTTGAGGTGTGTTGAGGTCTTGTAGTGTTTGTTTGGTCATAGTAGCATTTCTTCAATATGTCATGTGTCTTGTTATGAGTTGATCCTTAGCTTGAATTGTATATCAATATAGTTGGCACTCCTTGTTCAATGTATTTTCACGTGAAACTTGTTTTGGCATATGTGTGAACGTATGTCAAATTATGTGTGTAGGTCGTTCTGTGTCATTTAATATGATCAATGGTTGGAGTAATTCAAGATATTTATTTGCTGATCCCCATTCACGGAGAACGCAGTTTGAAGCAGGATACGTTGAGATGGTATTTCCAGTGTGGAAATTGAAGACTGTTTATTGTTCTGTACTCGTTTTCTTCGACATACGTAGTTGGGTCTGGTCTGCTGTACCAGTAGTTTGGTCGTAGTTGTGTCTAGAGTGCTTGTCTGTTTGA
The DNA here is from genome assembly GCF_963422355.1 of Corticium candelabrum. NCBI lineage: Eukaryota > Metazoa > Porifera > Homoscleromorpha > Homosclerophorida > Plakinidae > Corticium > Corticium candelabrum. The sequence goes on from NC_085089.1 coordinate 8,963,883, forward strand.
ATGTAGTTGTTATGGGAGCGATTCAAGACAATATCGATTTGGTGTTGAGGGAGATGTGAGTTTTGAGGTGTGATCACTCGTCAAAGCGTAGGAAACGATATCCAGTGTTGGGTATCGTTGTAGCGTGCACACAATTAAACGAACGCGGTACGACCTATTGGCGTACGCGTTTCGGTTTGGTTAACCTTCCTCAGCGCCAGGCACGTACCGATGAGAATGTAAAACCTTGTGGCACGCAAGAGAGTGTCTCGTCGACGCCGTTTCAGTTGAGAGAAGTCGTGACGACTTGACTGGAAGCTTCGACAGGCTTGAGAACAATGAGAGCAATGATTCTTCTCGGTCTAGCAGCTGTTGACGCGTTATCTTGTCTGTTTCATGACTTGTGGCGGTGGTGTACCGAGGCATGTGTTTATATCCGGGGAATATTTGTCATGTGATCTCGTTTTGTATCGAATATTCTCGTTAGACGGCTTCAGAAGAAACGGACAGCGGTATGATGGCCAGGAAAGGCTGTTCTTAGTGATGCAGGCGAAGAGCACGAATGGTGATAAACTCCCACCGAAGTGACGACGATCCAGATCGGTAAATCGTCGTGTATGTCTAGGCATGTATACGTGTGGCATGTAGGTTTTGTGTGTGTGTTTGTGTGTGTGTGTGTGTGTGTGTGTGTGTGTGTGTGTGTGTGTGTGTGTGTGTGTGTGTGTGTGTGTGTGTGTGTGTATTAGTTTAGGGATAGGTTAGGGTCTGGTCATGCATCTGTAACTAATTTTTAATTAGTTTTTAATTATTACTTAATTAAGGAGATTATTGATTCATTGGTTTTTCTTCCTTAGTAAATTATTGAATAAAAATTAGAGTTAGTGTTTAGGTTAGAGGTAAGGTAAGGGGTTGGAGATAGGGTTAATTTTATGTATTAGATTAATTAATAATTAATTTATTTATTATTATTTTTGGTTAAAGATTAGGGTTAGGGTTAAGTTTAGAGTTAAGGTTAAGGTTAGTGTTAGGGTTAAGGTTATGTATTAAATTAGTTAATTAATTTATTGATTAGATAAATTTTTTTCGTTATCATTGGGTTAGGGCCAGTACTAAATATTGGAGTTAATTAGTGTTAGAAGTCGGGGTTAGTGCCAGGGTTAGGGCCAGGGTTAGGGTTATGTATTAAATTAATTAATTAATGTATTGATTAAGTAGATTTTTAGCATTATTATTGGGTTGAGGTTAGAACTAAGTGTTAGAATTAAGTTGGTGTTATAAGTTAGGGTTAGGGTTAGGGTTAGGGTTAGGGTTAGGGTTATATATTAAATTAATTAATTAATTTATTGATTAAGTAGATTTTTAGCATTATTATTGGGTTGAGGTTAGAACTAAGTGTTAGAATTAAGTTGGTGTTATAAGTTAGGGTTAGGGTTAGGGTTAGGGTTAGGGTTAGGGTTATATATTAAATTAATTAATTAATTTATTGATTAAATAAATTTTTAACATTATTATTGGGTTGAGTTTAGAACTAAATGTTAGGGTTAAGTTAGGGTTAGGGGTTAGGGTTAGGGTTAGTTTTAGGGTTAAGGGTTAAGGTTATGTATAAAATTAATTAATTTGTGTATTGATTAAATAAAATTTTTTTTTAACATTATTATTGGGTTTGGGTTAGAACTAAGAGTTATATTTAAGTGTTGAGTTAAGTAATTAGATGATGTATGAAGTAGATTAGTTGGGTTAGTGTTATGATCAGGATTCATGTCAGAGTTAAGATTTGGGTCAAGAAAGAGAGAGGATGTAGAGAAGAGAAGGGGAAGGAAGGGAGATAGAGAGAGTATAAGGGATGGGGAGAGACAGAGAGAGTGAGATAGAGTGCGGGGAAGAGGGAGGGGATGTGGGGAGGGCTTTTTGGGAAAAGAATGGGGGAATGAGTGTGGGTCACGTCTGTAAGTGTTGATGGTGTGTGCATAAGAGTTGCTGTTGACACGAGTCGTCATGACTTGGTTAATCATTAGAATTTCAATATGTTTTGCACATTATTGCTGTAACTTAATGTGAGCACTGGTCTGTGCTATTGTTGATTGTTGTTGATTGTGGGTACGAGTTCGTATAATATATTTGTGTTAGTACACTTGGTACATAAGTGTGTCGAACTTCCACGAGTTACAGACAACACTAGGCATCGACTCCCGTAGGAGGATGCTCCATGACAGCGTATGTTTCACCCTTGGTCGCGGGAATCTGGAGCCAAAGCAGGTTTAAGGGTTAGGGTTCTGGGTTAGGGCGCCCAGCCCTCCAGAACACCTTTTCACGTTCCAGAACCTTCAGGGCAATGCCTGGTCCGGTAAACGTGCGGGGCTCCATTCCTATCTTGTGGGGTGCTCCCTTGGGTGTACAGCTTGTCGTTGACTGTCAAACGTTGCTTTCCGGTCGGCACAGTGCTCAACCTAGCTCTCCCATGTGTGTCTGTGTGATGAATGCTTTAAAGTTGGCTGTGCTCAACTTAGCATAATTGTGTGTACTCTGAACTCGTTGTTCTGATATCGAATTGGGCTATGAGTTTAGTCTGACCAATAACGATAAACGTATAGGTGATAGAAGGGAGAGAGAAGTTATGTATGCAAGCAATTAGTTTATTAAATAGTTTATTAAGTAAATTATTAATGCATTACTAATTTATGTAGTAATTAAATAATAAATTTATTAGCTAGGTTGAGGGTCAAGCACATTGTTGAAATGTGCACATGTGTGAGCTTGCGTGTAACGTTCGTGTGTGTGTGTGTGTGTGTGTGTGTGTGTGTGTGTGTGTGTAGGTGTGTGTGTGTGTTCATGTGTGTGTGTGTGTGTGTGTGTGTGTGTGTGTGTGTGGGGGGGGGGGGGGGGGGGGTTGGGGGGGTGGGTGTGTGCGCGCGTGCATTTGAATGTATGTTGTAGAGTTTGAATGTTGAGGTATGTGGGTATTTACCTCGGTGGGAGAAGTTGGGTTGCTGATGTTCTATATTGTGAGACGATCCTGGAATAGCTTGAGGTGTGTTGAGGTCTTGTAGTGTTTGTTTGGTCATAGTAGCATTTCTTCAATATGTCATGTGTCTTGTTATGAGTTGATCCTTAGCTTGAATTGTATATCAATATAGTTGGCACTCCTTGTTCAATGTATTTTCACGTGAAACTTGTTTTGGCATATGTGTGAACGTATGTCAAATTATGTGTGTAGGTCGTTCTGTGTCATTTAATATGATCAATGGTTGGAGTAATTCAAGATATTTATTTGCTGATCCCCATTCACGGAGAACGCAGTTTGAAGCAGGATACGTTGAGATGGTATTTCCAGTGTGGAAATTGAAGACTGTTTATTGTTCTGTACTCGTTTTCTTCGACATACGTAGTTGGGTCTGGTCTGCTGTACCAGTAGTTTGGTCGTAGTTGTGTCTAGAGTGCTTGTCTGTTTGAATGTAGTTGTTATGGGAGCGATTCAAGACAATATCGATTTGGTGTTGAGGGAGATGTGAGTTTTGAGGTGTGATCACTCGTCAAAGCGTAGGAAACGATATCCAGTGTTGGGTATCGTTGTAGCGTGCACACAATTAAACGAACGCGGTACGACCTATTGGCGTACGCGTTTCGGTTTGGTTAACCTTCCTCAGCGCCAGGCACGTACCGATGAGAATGTAAAACCTTGTGGCACGCAAGAGAGTGTCTCGTCGACGCCGTTTCAGTTGAGAGAAGTCGTGACGACTTGACTGGAAGCTTCGACAGGCTTGAGAACAATGAGAGCAATGATTCTTCTCGGTCTAGCAGCTGTTGACGCGTTATCTTGTCTGTTTCATGACTTGTGGCGGTGGTGTACCGAGGCATGTGTTTATATCCGGGGAATATTTGTCATGTGATCTCGTTTTGTATCGAATATTCTCGTTAGACGGCTTCAGAAGAAACGGACAGCGGTATGATGGCCAGGAAAGGCTGTTCTTAGTGATGCAGGCGAAGAGCACGAATGGTGATAAACTCCCACCGAAGTGACGACGATCCAGATCGGTAAATCGTCGTGTATGTCTAGGCATGTATACGTGTGGCATGTAGGTTTTGTGTGTGTGTTTGTGTGTGTGTGTGTGTGTGTGTGTGTGTGTGTGTGTGTGTGTGTGTGTGTGTGTGTGTGTGTGTGTGTGTATTAGTTTAGGGATAGGTTAGGGTCTGGTCATGCATCTGTAACTAATTTTTAATTAGTTTTTAATTATTACTTAATTAAGGAGATTATTGATTCATTGGTTTTTCTTCCTTAGTAAATTATTGAATAAAAATTAGAGTTAGTGTTTAGGTTAGAGGTAAGGTAAGGGGTTGGAGATAGGGTTAATTTTATGTATTAGATTAATTAATAATTAATTTATTTATTATTATTTTTGGTTAAAGATTAGGGTTAGGGTTAAGTTTAGAGTTAAGGTTAAGGTTAGTGTTAGGGTTAAGGTTATGTATTAAATTAGTTAATTAATTTATTGATTAGATAAATTTTTTTCGTTATCATTGGGTTAGGGCCAGTACTAAATATTGGAGTTAATTAGTGTTAGAAGTCGGGGTTAGTGCCAGGGTTAGGGCCAGGGTTAGGGTTATGTATTAAATTAATTAATTAATGTATTGATTAAGTAGATTTTTAGCATTATTATTGGGTTGAGGTTAGAACTAAGTGTTAGAATTAAGTTGGTGTTATAAGTTAGGGTTAGGGTTAGGGTTAGGGTTAGGGTTAGGGTTATATATTAAATTAATTAATTAATTTATTGATTAAGTAGATTTTTAGCATTATTATTGGGTTGAGGTTAGAACTAAGTGTTAGAATTAAGTTGGTGTTATAAGTTAGGGTTAGGGTTAGGGTTAGGGTTAGGGTTAGGGTTATATATTAAATTAATTAATTAATTTATTGATTAAATAAATTTTTAGCATTATTATTGGGTTGAGTTTAGAACTAAATGTTAGGGTTAAGTTAGGGTTAGGGGTTAGGGTTAGGGTTAGTTTTAGGGTTAAGGGTTAAGGTTATGTATAAAATTAATTAATTTGTGTATTGATTAAATAAAATTTTTTTTAACATTATTATTGGGTTTGGGTTAGAACTAAGAGTTATATTTAAGTGTTGAGTTAAGTAATTAGATGATGTATGAAGTAGATTAGTTGGGTTAGTGTTATGATCAGGATTCATGTCAGAGTTAAGATTTGGGTCAAGAAAGAGAGAGGATGTAGAGAAGAGAAGGGGAAGGAAGGGAGATAGAGAGAGTATAAGGGATGGGGAGAGACAGAGAGAGTGAGATAGAGTGCGGGGAAGAGGGAGGGGATGTGGGGAGGGCTTTTTGGGAAAAGAATGGGGGAATGAGTGTGGGTCACGTCTGTAAGTGTTGATGGTGTGTGCATAAGAGTTGCTGTTGACACGAGTCGTCATGACTTGGTTAATCATTAGAATTTCAATATGTTTTGCACATTATTGCTGTAACTTAATGTGAGCACTGGTCTGTGCTATTGTTGATTGTTGTTGATTGTGGGTACGAGTTCGTATAATATATTTGTGTTAGTACACTTGGTACATAAGTGTGTCGAACTTCCACGAGTTACAGACAACACTAGGCATCGACTCCCGTAGGAGGATGCTCCATGACAGCGTATGTTTCACCCTTGGTCGCGGGAATCTGGAGCCAAAGCAGGTTTAAGGGTTAGGGTTCTGGGTTAGGGCGCCCAGCCCTCCAGAACACCTTTTCACGTTCCAGAACCTTCAGGGCAATGCCTGGTCCGGTAAACGTGCGGGGCTCCATTCCTATCTTGTGGGGTGCTCCCTTGGGTGTACAGCTTGTCGTTGACTGTCAAACGTTGCTTTCCGGTCGGCACAGTGCTCAACCTAGCTCTCCCATGTGTGTCTGTGTGATGAATGCTTTAAAGTTGGCTGTGCTCAACTTAGCATAATTGTGTGTACTCTGAACTCGTTGTTCTGATATCGAATTGGGCTATGAGTTTAGTCTGACCAATAACGATAAACGTATAGGTGATAGAAGGGAGAGAGAAGTTATGTATGCAAGCAATTAGTTTATTAAATAGTTTATTAAGTAAATTATTAATGCATTACTAATTTATGTAGTAATTAAATAATAAATTTATTAGCTAGGTTGAGGGTCAAGCACATTGTTGAAATGTGCACATGTGTGAGCTTGCGTGTAACGTTCGTGTGTGTGTGTGTGTGTGTGTGTGTGTGTGTGTGTGTGTGTAGGTGTGTGTGTGTGTTCATGTGTGTGTGTGTGTGTGTGTGTGTGTGTGTGTGTGTGTGTGTGTGTGTGTGGGGGGGGGGGGGGGGGGGGGGGGGGGGTTGGGGGGGTGGGTGTGTGCGCGCGTGCATTTGAATGTATGTTGTAGAGTTTGAATGTTGAGGTATGTGGGTATTTACCTCGGTGGGAGAAGTTGGGTTGCTGATGTTCTATATTGTGAGACGATCCTGGAATAGCTTGAGGTGTGTTGAGGTCTTGTAGTGTTTGTTTGGTCATAGTAGCATTTCTTCAATATGTCATGTGTCTTGTTATGAGTTGATCCTTAGCTTGAATTGTATATCAATATAGTTGGCACTCCTTGTTCAATGTATTTTCACGTGAAACTTGTTTTGGCATATGTGTGAACGTATGTCAAATTATGTGTGTAGGTCGTTCTGTGTCATTTAATATGATCAATGGTTGGAGTAATTCAAGATATTTATTTGCTGATCCCCATTCACGGAGAACGCAGTTTGAAGCAGGATACGTTGAGATGGTATTTCCAGTGTGGAAATTGAAGACTGTTTATTGTTCTGTACTCGTTTTCTTCGACATACGTAGTTGGGTCTGGTCTGCTGTACCAGTAGTTTGGTCGTAGTTGTGTCTAGAGTGCTTGTCTGTTTGAATGTAGTTGTTATGGGAGCGATTCAAGACAATATCGATTTGGTGTTGAGGGAGATGTGAGTTTTGAGGTGTGATCACTCGTCAAAGCGTAGGAAACGATATCCAGTGTTGGGTATCGTTGTAGCGTGCACACAATTAAACGAACGCGGTACGACCTATTGGCGTACGCGTTTCGGTTTGGTTAACCTTCCTCAGCGCCAGGCACGTACCGATGAGAATGTAAAACCTTGTGGCACGCAAGAGAGTGTCTCGTCGACGCCGTTTCAGTTGAGAGAAGTCGTGACGACTTGACTGGAAGCTTCGACAGGCTTGAGAACAATGAGAGCAATGATTCTTCTCGGTCTAGCAGCTGTTGACGCGTTATCTTGTCTGTTTCATGACTTGTGGCGGTGGTGTACCGAGGCATGTGTTTATATCCGGGGAATATTTGTCATGTGATCTCGTTTTGTATCGAATATTCTCGTTAGACGGCTTCAGAAGAAACGGACAGCGGTATGATGGCCAGGAAAGGCTGTTCTTAGTGATGCAGGCGAAGAGCACGAATGGTGATAAACTCCCACCGAAGTGACGACGATCCAGATCGGTAAATCGTCGTGTATGTCTAGGCATGTATACGTGTGGCATGTAGGTTTTGTGTGTGTGTTTGTGTGTGTGTGTGTGTGTGTGTGTGTGTGTGTGTGTGTGTGTGTGTGTGTGTGTGTGTGTGTGTGTGTGTGTATTAGTTTAGGGATAGGTTAGGGTCTGGTCATGCATCTGTAACTAATTTTTAATTAGTTTTTAATTATTACTTAATTAAGGAGATTATTGATTCATTGGTTTTTCTTCCTTAGTAAATTATTGAATAAAAATTAGAGTTAGTGTTTAGGTTAGAGGTAAGGTAAGGGGTTGGAGATAGGGTTAATTTTATGTATTAGATTAATTAATAATTAATTTATTTATTATTATTTTTGGTTAAAGATTAGGGTTAGGGTTAAGTTTAGAGTTAAGGTTAAGGTTAGTGTTAGGGTTAAGGTTATGTATTAAATTAGTTAATTAATTTATTGATTAGATAAATTTTTTTCGTTATCATTGGGTTAGGGCCAGTACTAAATATTGGAGTTAATTAGTGTTAGAAGTCGGGGTTAGTGCCAGGGTTAGGGCCAGGGTTAGGGTTATGTATTAAATTAATTAATTAATGTATTGATTAAGTAGATTTTTAGCATTATTATTGGGTTGAGGTTAGAACTAAGTGTTAGAATTAAGTTGGTGTTATAAGTTAGGGTTAGGGTTAGGGTTAGGGTTAGGGTTAGGGTTATATATTAAATTAATTAATTAATTTATTGATTAAGTAGATTTTTAGCATTATTATTGGGTTGAGGTTAGAACTAAGTGTTAGAATTAAGTTGGTGTTATAAGTTAGGGTTAGGGTTAGGGTTAGGGTTAGGGTTAGGGTTATATATTAAATTAATTAATTAATTTATTGATTAAATAAATTTTTAACATTATTATTGGGTTGAGTTTAGAACTAAATGTTAGGGTTAAGTTAGGGTTAGGGGTTAGGGTTAGGGTTAGTTTTAGGGTTAAGGGTTAAGGTTATGTATAAAATTAATTAATTTGTGTATTGATTAAATAAAATTTTTTTTTAACATTATTATTGGGTTTGGGTTAGAACTAAGAGTTATATTTAAGTGTTGAGTTAAGTAATTAGATGATGTATGAAGTAGATTAGTTGGGTTAGTGTTATGATCAGGATTCATGTCAGAGTTAAGATTTGGGTCAAGAAAGAGAGAGGATGTAGAGAAGAGAAGGGGAAGGAAGGGAGATAGAGAGAGTATAAGGGATGGGGAGAGACAGAGAGAGTGAGATAGAGTGCGGGGAAGAGGGAGGGGATGTGGGGAGGGCTTTTTGGGAAAAGAATGGGGGAATGAGTGTGGGTCACGTCTGTAAGTGTTGATGGTGTGTGCATAAGAGTTGCTGTTGACACGAGTCGTCATGACTTGGTTAATCATTAGAATTTCAATATGTTTTGCACATTATTGCTGTAACTTAATGTGAGCACTGGTCTGTGCTATTGTTGATTGTTGTTGATTGTGGGTACGAGTTCGTATAATATATTTGTGTTAGTACACTTGGTACATAAGTGTGTCGAACTTCCACGAGTTACAGACAACACTAGGCATCGACTCCCGTAGGAGGATGCTCCATGACAGCGTATGTTTCACCCTTGGTCGCGGGAATCTGGAGCCAAAGCAGGTTTAAGGGTTAGGGTTCTGGGTTAGGGCGCCCAGCCCTCCAGAACACCTTTTCACGTTCCAGAACCTTCAGGGCAATGCCTGGTCCGGTAAACGTGCGGGGCTCCATTCCTATCTTGTGGGGTGCTCCCTTGGGTGTACAGCTTGTCGTTGACTGTCAAACGTTGCTTTCCGGTCGGCACAGTGCTCAACCTAGCTCTCCCATGTGTGTCTGTGTGATGAATGCTTTAAAGTTGGCTGTGCTCAACTTAGCATAATTGTGTGTACTCTGAACTCGTTGTTCTGATATCGAATTGGGCTATGAGTTTAGTCTGACCAATAACGATAAACGTATAGGTGATAGAAGGGAGAGAGAAGTTATGTATGCAAGCAATTAGTTTATTAAATAGTTTATTAAGTAAATTATTAATGCATTACTAATTTATGTAGTAATTAAATAATAAATTTATTAGCTAGGTTGAGGGTCAAGCACATTGTTGAAATGTGCACATGTGTGAGCTTGCGTGTAACGTTCGTGTGTGTGTGTGTGTGTGTGTGTGTGTGTGTGTGTGTGTAGGTGTGTGTGTGTGTTCATGTGTGTGTGTGTGTGTGTGTGTGTGTGTGTGTGTGTGTGTGTGTGTGTGTGTGTGGGGGGGGGGGGGGGGGGGGTTGGGGGGGTGGGTGTGTGCGCGCGTGCATTTGAATGTATGTTGTAGAGTTTGAATGTTGAGGTATGTGGGTATTTACCTCGGTGGGAGAAGTTGGGTTGCTGATGTTCTATATTGTGAGACGATCCTGGAATAGCTTGAGGTGTGTTGAGGTCTTGTAGTGTTTGTTTGGTCATAGTAGCATTTCTTCAATATGTCATGTGTCTTGTTATGAGTTGATCCTTAGCTTGAATTGTATATCAATATAGTTGGCACTCCTTGTTCAATGTATTTTCACGTGAAACTTGTTTTGGCATATGTGTGAACGTATGTCAAATTATGTGTGTAGGTCGTTCTGTGTCATTTAATATGATCAATGGTTGGAGTAATTCAAGATATTTATTTGCTGATCCCCATTCACGGAGAACGCAGTTTGAAGCAGGATACGTTGAGATGGTATTTCCAGTGTGGAAATTGAAGACTGTTTATTGTTCTGTACTCGTTTTCTTCGACATACGTAGTTGGGTCTGGTCTGCTGTACCAGTAGTTTGGTCGTAGTTGTGTCTAGAGTGCTTGTCTGTTTGAATGTAGTTGTTATGGGAGCGATTCAAGACAATATCGATTTGGTGTTGAGGGAGATGTGAGTTTTGAGGTGTGATCACTCGTCAAAGCGTAGGAAACGATATCCAGTGTTGGGTATCGTTGTAGCGTGCACACAATTAAACGAACGCGGTACGACCTATTGGCGTACGCGTTTCGGTTTGGTTAACCTTCCTCAGCGCCAGGCACGTACCGATGAGAATGTAAAACCTTGTGGCACGCAAGAGAGTGTCTCGTCGACGCCGTTTCAGTTGAGAGAAGTCGTGACGACTTGACTGGAAGCTTCGACAGGCTTGAGAACAATGAGAGCAATGATTCTTCTCGGTCTAGCAGCTGTTGACGCGTTATCTTGTCTGTTTCATGACTTGTGGCGGTGGTGTACCGAGGCATGTGTTTATATCCGGGGAATATTTGTCATGTGATCTCGTTTTGTATCGAATATTCTCGTTAGACGGCTTCAGAAGAAACGGACAGCGGTATGATGGCCAGGAAAGGCTGTTCTTAGTGATGCAGGCGAAGAGCACGAATGGTGATAAACTCCCACCGAAGTGACGACGATCCAGATCGGTAAATCGTCGTGTATGTCTAGGCATGTATACGTGTGGCATGTAGGTTTTGTGTGTGTGTTTGTGTGTGTGTGTGTGTGTGTGTGTGTGTGTGTGTGTGTGTGTGTGTGTGTGTGTGTGTGTGTATTAGTTTAGGGATAGGTTAGGGTCTGGTCATGCATCTGTAACTAATTTTTAATTAGTTTTTAATTATTACTTAATTAAGGAGATTATTGATTCATTGGTTTTTCTTCCTTAGTAAATTATTGAATAAAAATTAGAGTTAGTGTTTAGGTTAGAGGTAAGGTAAGGGGTTGGAGATAGGGTTAATTTTATGTATTAGATTAATTAATAATTAATTTATTTATTATTATTTTTGGTTAAAGATTAGGGTTAGGGTTAAGTTTAGAGTTAAGGTTAAGGTTAGTGTTAGGGTTAAGGTTATGTATTAAATTAGTTAATTAATTTATTGATTAGATAAATTTTTTTCGTTATCATTGGGTTAGGGCCAGTACTAAATATTGGAGTTAATTAGTGTTAGAAGTCGGGGTTAGTGCCAGGGTTAGGGCCAGGGTTAGGGTTATGTATTAAATTAATTAATTAATGTATTGATTAAGTAGATTTTTAGCATTATTATTGGGTTGAGGTTAGAACTAAGTGTTAGAATTAAGTTGGTGTTATAAGTTAGGGTTAGGGTTAGGGTTAGGGTTAGGGTTAGGGTTATATATTAAATTAATTAATTAATTTATTGATTAAGTAGATTTTTAGCATTATTATTGGGTTGAGGTTAGAACTAAGTGTTAGAATTAAGTTGGTGTTATAAGTTAGGGTTAGGGTTAGGGTTAGGGTTAGGGTTAGGGTTATATATTAAATTAATTAATTAATTTATTGATTAAATAAATTTTTAGCATTATTATTGGGTTGAGTTTAGAACTAAATGTTAGGGTTAAGTTAGGGTTAGGGGTTAGGGTTAGGGTTAGGTTTAGGGTTAAGGGTTAAGGTTATGTATAAAATTAATTAATTTGTGTATTGATTAAATAAAATTTTTTTTAACATTATTATTGGGTTTGGGTTAGAACTAAGAGTTATATTTAAGTGTTGAGTTAAGTAATTAGATGATGTATGAAGTAGATTAGTTGGGTTAGTGTTATGATCAGGATTCATGTCAGAGTTAAGATTTGGGTCAAGAAAGAGAGAGGATGTAGAGAAGAGAAGGGGAAGGAAGGGAGATAGAGAGAGTATAAGGGATGGGGAGAGACAGAGAGAGTGAGATAGAGTGCGGGGAAGAGGGAGGGGATGTGGGGAGGGCTTTTTGGGAAAAGAATGGGGGAATGAGTGTGGGTCACGTCTGTAAGTGTTGATGGTGTGTGCATAAGAGTTGCTGTTGACACGAGTCGTCATGACTTGGTTAATCATTAGAATTTCAATATGTTTTGCACATTATTGCTGTAACTTAATGTGAGCACTGGTCTGTGCTATTGTTGATTGTTGTTGATTGTGGGTACGAGTTCGTATAATATATTTGTGTTAGTACACTTGGTACATAAGTGTGTCGAACTTCCACGAGTTACAGACAACACTAGGCATCGACTCCCGTAGGAGGATGCTCCATGACAGCGTATGTTTCACCCTTGGTCGCGGGAATCTGGAGCCAAAGCAGGTTTAAGGGTTAGGGTTCTGGGTTAGGGCGCCCAGCCCTCCAGAACACCTTTTCACGTTCCAGAACCTTCAGGGCAATGCCTGGTCCGGTAAACGTGCGGGGCTCCATTCCTATCTTGTGGGGTGCTCCCTTGGGTGTACAGCTTGTCGTTGACTGTCAAACGTTGCTTTCCGGTCGGCACAGTGCTCAACCTAGCTCTCCCATGTGTGTCTGTGTGATGAATGCTTTAAAGTTGGCTGTGCTCAACTTAGCATAATTGTGTGTACTCTGAACTCGTTGTTCTGATATCGAATTGGGCTATGAGTTTAGTCTGACCAATAACGATAAACGTATAGGTGATAGAAGGGAGAGAGAAGTTATGTATGCAAGCAATTAGTTTATTAAATAGTTTATTAAGTAAATTATTAATGCATTACTAATTTATGTAGTAATTAAATAATAAATTTATTAGCTAGGTTGAGGGTCAAGCACATTGTTGAAATGTGCACATGTGTGAGCTTGCGTGTAACGTTCGTGTGTGTGTGTGTGTGTGTGTGTGTGTGTGTGTGTGTGTAGGTGTGTGTGTGTGTTCATGTGTGTGTGTGTGTGTGTGTGTGTGTGTGTGTGTGTGTGTGTGTGTGGGGGGGGGGGGGGGGGGGGGGGGGGGGGGGGGTTGGGGGGGTGGGTGTGTGCGCGCGTGCATTTGAATGTATGTTGTAGAGTTTGAATGTTGAGGTATGTGGGTATTTACCTCGGTGGGAGAAGTTGGGTTGCTGATGTTCTATATTGTGAGACGATCCTGGAATAGCTTGAGGTGTGTTGAGGTCTTGTAGTGTTTGTTTGGTCATAGTAGCATTTCTTCAATATGTCATGTGTCTTGTTATGAGTTGATCCTTAGCTTGAATTGTATATCAATATAGTTGGCACTCCTTGTTCAATGTATTTTCACGTGAAACTTGTTTTGGCATATGTGTGAACGTATGTCAAATTATGTGTGTAGGTCGTTCTGTGTCATTTAATATGATCAATGGTTGGAGTAATTCAAGATATTTATTTGCTGATCCCCATTCACGGAGAACGCAGTTTGAAGCAGGATACGTTGAGATGGTATTTCCAGTGTGGAAATTGAAGACTGTTTATTGTTCTGTACTCGTTTTCTTCGACATACGTAGTTGGGTCTGGTCTGCTGTACCAGTAGTTTGGTCGTAGTTGTGTCTAGAGTGCTTGTCTGTTTGAATGTAGTTGTTATGGGAGCGATTCAAGACAATATCGATTTGGTGTTGAGGGAGATGTGAGTTTTGAGGTGTGATCACTCGTCAAAGCGTAGGAAACGATATCCAGTGTTGGGTATCGTTGTAGCGTGCACACAATTAAACGAACGCGGTACGACCTATTGGCGTACGCGTTTCGGTTTGGTTAACCTTCCTCAGCGCCAGGCACGTACCGATGAGAATGTAAAACCTTGTGGCACGCAAGAGAGTGTCTCGTCGACGCCGTTTCAGTTGAGAGAAGTCGTGACGACTTGACTGGAAGCTTCGACAGGCTTGAGAACAATGAGAGCAATGATTCTTCTCGGTCTAGCAGCTGTTGACGCGTTATCTTGTCTGTTTCATGACTTGTGGCGGTGGTGTACCGAGGCATGTGTTTATATCCGGGGAATATTTGTCATGTGATCTCGTTTTGTATCGAATATTCTCGTTAGACGGCTTCAGAAGAAACGGACAGCGGTATGATGGCCAGGAAAGGCTGTTCTTAGTGATGCAGGCGAAGAGCACGAATGGTGATAAACTCCCACCGAAGTGACGACGATCCAGATCGGTAAATCGTCGTGTATGTCTAGGCATGTATACGTGTGGCATGTAGGTTTTGTGTGTGTGTTTGTGTGTGTGTGTGTGTGTGTGTGTGTGTGTGTGTGTGTGTGTGTGTGTGTGTGTGTGTGTGTATTAGTTTAGGGATAGGTTAGGGTCTGGTCATGCATCTGTAACTAATTTTTAATTAGTTTTTAATTATTACTTAATTAAGGAGATTATTGATTCATTGGTTTTTCTTCCTTAGTAAATTATTGAATAAAAATTAGAGTTAGTGTTTAGGTTAGAGGTAAGGTAAGGGGTTGGAGATAGGGTTAATTTTATGTATTAGATTAATTAATAATTAATTTATTTATTATTATTTTTGGTTAAAGATTAGGGTTAGGGTTAAGTTTAGAGTTAAGGTTAAGGTTAGTGTTAGGGTTAAGGTTATGTATTAAATTAGTTAATTAATTTATTGATTAGATAAATTTTTTTCGTTATCATTGGGTTAGGGCCAGTACTAAATATTGGAGTTAATTAGTGTTAGAAGTCGGGGTTAGTGCCAGGGTTAGGGCCAGGGTTAGGGTTATGTATTAAATTAATTAATTAATGTATTGATTAAGTAGATTTTTAGCATTATTATTGGGTTGAGGTTAGAACTAAGTGTTAGAATTAAGTTGGTGTTATAAGTTAGGGTTAGGGTTAGGGTTAGGGTTAGGGTTAGGGTTATATATTAAATTAATTAATTAATTTATTGATTAAGTAGATTTTTAGCATTATTATTGGGTTGAG
The DNA here is from genome assembly GCF_963422355.1 of Corticium candelabrum. Classification (NCBI taxonomy): domain Eukaryota; kingdom Metazoa; phylum Porifera; class Homoscleromorpha; order Homosclerophorida; family Plakinidae; genus Corticium; species Corticium candelabrum. The sequence goes on from NC_085089.1 coordinate 8,978,978, forward strand.
GTTAGAACTAAGTGTTAGAATTAAGTTGGTGTTATAAGTTAGGGTTAGGGTTAGGGTTAGGGTTAGGGTTAGGGTTAGGGTTAGGGTTAGGGTTAGGGTTAGGGTTAGGGTTAGGGTTAGGGTTAGGGTTAGGGTTAGGGTTAGGGTTAGGGTTAGGGTTAGGGTTAGGGTTAGGGTTAGGGTTAGGGTTAGGGTTAGGGTTAGGGTTAGGGTTAGGGTTAGGGTTAGGGTTAGGGTTAGGGTTAGGGTTAGGGTTAGGGTTAGGGTTAGGGTTAGGGTTAGGGTTAGGGTTAGGGTTAGGGTTAGGGTTAGGGTTAGGGTTAGGGTTAGGGTTAGGGTTAGGGTTAGGGTTAGGGTTAGGGTTAGGGTTAGGGTTAGGGTTAGGGTTAGGGTTAGGGTTAGGGTTAGGGTTAGGGTTAGGGTTAGGGTTAGGGTTAGGGTTAGGGTTAGGGTTAGGGTTAGGGTTAGGGTTAGGTTAGGGTTAGGGTTAGGGTTAGGGTTAGGGTTAGGGTTAGGGTTAGGGTTAGGGTTAGGGTTAGGGTTAGGGTTAGGGTTAGGGTTAGGGTTAGGGTTAGGGTTAGGGTTAGGGTTAGGGTTAGGGTTAGGGTTAGGGTTAGGGTTAGGGTTAGGGTTAGGGTTAGGGTTAGGGTTAGGGTTAGGGTTAGGGTTAGGGTTAGGGTTAGGGTTAGGGTTAGGGTTAGGGTTAGGGTTAGGGTTAGGGTTAGGGTTAGGGTTAGGGTTAGGGTTAGGGTTAGGGTTAGGGTTAGGGTTAGGGTTAGGGTTAGGGTTAGGGTTAGGGTTAGGGTTAGGGTTAGGGTTAGGGTTAGGGTTAGGGT